>NC_056725.1:46475147-46743162 GCF_019279795.1 Protopterus annectens
TTCTACAACTGAGCAGATACATTCCAGAGTGAATTACGTAATGGAGGCGACGGAGCTGAACACACCACCTTTGAATCAGCAAGCATTACACGCTTCCATTGACCATCTGAGAACGGGAGCCACCAGACGTGTTATCCAAACAACACAAACAAACAGGTCTACAGAAGCTCCTTTTCCGATCAAACTGGACAATTTCACGAGAGGGAGGTCGACGAGCAGAGGACCCAAAAAGCGGAAATATTCCCAAGACAGGTACGGGTACCAAAAGAAAGCTTGGAATTGGCTTTTCTGGTTTTTAACCATTCTAACCATGAGCTATCTGACTCTGACTTGTCATTATTAAACAAGGGGTTGAATTTCATCCCCTCACAACCTAGTGTGTTATCTGAAACTTTTAAAGATTTAAGATTGTTTGCGAGAAGAGTGGCTTTGAAAGTTTTTTTCAAAACTAAAAGTTTTAAGAATGATGTTGGTAATAATGTAACCAGGAATATGTTCAAACAAAAGAGTATTTTTTCCCCATTGCTACCCCCACCAGTAGAATGTTTTATCAAATTGTGTGAAAAAGATCTCTACACGTTTTACTCTAAGAAACATGTTAATAACAAGTTTTATAACTTGAATAATACTGAATTTGATTCTCTTAGAAATTTACGTTTCAACAGAGATATTGTAATTACACCAGCCGACAAAGGTGGAGGTGTAGTGTTATTAAATAAGGAAGATTATATACAAAATATAGAGTCATCCTTGGGGTCCATAGACACTTATAAGCAAATAACAATTGATGAGGTGAATGTCATAATAAACAATATAAAAGACAATTTATACGACATGTTAATGTGTCGTCAGGTTAGCAGTGAGACCTATGAGTTCCTACATACAAGGAACCCACTCATACCCTCTCTGAAGGGACTACCGAAAATACACAAAAGAATTAATCCCATGCCCATGCGACCCATTGTCTCTGGGAGAGGCTGGGCCACATACAATATATCAGTATTTGTGGAAAAAATGTTAAGACCCTTGGTAGACAATATTCCCATTATTTTAAAAGACACACAACAGCTTTTGGATGATATAGAATTTGTTAAACATGATTTGGCACACCTAGAATACCCACTTTTAGTGACACTTGATGTATGCAATTTATTTACTTGCATACCCAATGAATATGGCTTACAAGCCATCAGGGAGCTGATGGTGAAAGGAAGCACTTTTTCGGTTGGCAGACAAATTCTGTTAAACCAACTACTGGAAACAGTATTATATAACAATATATTCATGTTTAATTGTAAGTGTTTTTTACAAACATGGGGTGTTGCTATGGGCACCCCATGTGCGAATACTTAGCTAATTTGGTTTTATATTTTTGGGAATAAGAACATTTGCTTAACAGTATGTGGATGAACAAGATACAACTTTATAGGAGGTTTGTTGACGATGTGGTCATAATATGGGCAGGAACAGATGCAGAGCTTCAGGAATTTGTAAGTTATTCAGAATCCACCATGGAGTTTCTCAGATTCACAGTAGAATACTCAAGAGAGGACATCAATTTTCTAGATGTCAATTTACATTTTAATCCTGAGCATGAGTTGACATCCAGACTCTACAGAAAAGTTGGAAAAACACATTATTGGATTTTAGTAGTATGCATCCAAGACATGTATTTGCAGGGGTAGTAAAGAGCCAATTTGTTAGATTAACCAGATTATGCAAAAATCAGTTGACTTTATTTAATGAGGCTGAAGTCATGGAACAACTTTTTTTGCAGAGGGGCTATAACTCAAGCCTTGTTAAGAAAATAGAAAATGATGTAATTCACTCAGCAATACATGATATTGGAAGTGATAGGTCCAATGACATTGATTTAAATTACAGTAGGCATCAGACAACAAGTTCAATATACAATGGAGGAACCTACAATGAGAATAGGGTCAGATACATGATGAAATATACCAATGATAATGCTGAGATTAGGAAAATTATAAGCAAGCATTGGAATGTGCTTACTATGGTGAATGATCTTCAGAGCATAGTGGGTAATAGACCTTTTATTTTTCGTACATGTGATAATTTAAAAACTATTTTCTCCATTGATTCCAACAAAATGAAGAATAATTCTGATAAGGGTGATTTTAGAATGTGGTACATTCCCATGTTTGAATTGCAATATGTGCAAGTATATCACAGTCACACAGAATTATCAGCATCCAGAAGTTTTTTTTGAATTTAAACCTAAATGTTATGCAGACTGTAATGCTATGAATTTGATCTATATGGTGAATTGCACAGCATGTGATGCCTTTTATATAGGGCTCACAAAAAGGAAATTTAAGGAGCGTATGTATAATCACATTTATGACATCCGGATGTCATAAATGTAACGCCCTTGCCAGGCATATTAATTTAAACCCTACACATGAATTTAAATTTAGGGTTTTACAAATAGTAAAACAAAATTTAAGGATGGGAGACAATATCAGCCATCTAGCACGCTTGGAACTAGATTGGATTTTCAGATGTGGAGCACATAAGGCACCAGGCATTAATAATTATATTTCTTTAAAACCCATTTTAGAACGGTGAGTTTGCTTTATTAATATTAATAAGTTGGTTGTCTATTACATTATATTTTTCAAATCTTAACTGTGTGGTAGTTGTCACTAATGATGATTGATGTTCTAGTGACTGAATAACATAGTAATCTATATTTATGAATTACCGATAGATGAAATGTTTAGTAATTTAAGTTTACCATGTTATGTTATGTTCATATAGTTTTTTTATTTTCCATGATATTTTTATATTTTTATACACTTTCTTGCTCATAGATCATATTTATTGCACTATGATGCTATTAATGAAGTCTGCAGATATATTGTAATAATAGAACTTTTAGACTAAATTGTCTCAACTTGTTTTTTACTCATATATACAGTTAGTTATTTCTATGATTCGTCATTTAGGCTAAGCTTTACGCTCTGACGTTGTTACTAAAGAGCGAGTGACATGCGAAGGTTTACAACATATACCTTATGGATCTCATTCCTTTTGTTGATTTTTAATCCTATGAGACCAACTTTAATATGTAGTGCATTGATTAATGTTACATAATGATTCATATCATTCTATGTTATGCATATTTTTATGATGCATAAGATATAGATATTTTCATTATGATCAAGTGTATGCTTTTTACAGCTACACTTCTTTGCACGTTCACATTATTTTGCATGTTCACAGTGAATGAACTCAAATACTTTATTTTAACATTTTGTTTTTAAGGACACATCATTTTACAATATATACAAAACTAGAGCAACTACTTGCAACACTTCGTTATGCTGTATTAACAGCGGTTTCCCACGAATATGGCATTTCGGGTTGTATATATCCGTAAATTATGTTACTAGTCATAGACAGTACTGATCAGCATTTTGAAGTATGTTTCTAGGATTTTTAGTTTTAAAAAAGTTTTTAAAAAGTTTTTAAAATCATGTCAAGTAGATAGACCTTTATGAAATGTGTTATTTCTAATTGTTTTTACTCTCGGAGTGTTTGTTATGATGAGCACTTCCATTAATGAGAAGCGTATAGGCTAATACCATTTGAATGCACTAGGGCACTTTAAATCTCGACCAGAGAAAATGTATATTGTATGATTATTTAATTGGACTGATTAAATGCTTTACAAATGATATATAAAGTGGAGTTAAACTATCATTAAGTAGATCTGATGAAGCGTGCATGGTGCACGCGAAAGCGCTCATCCTCTGTTTTATGTTTTATGGAATAATAAAGAAGAAGGTTTGTACAAATTTTGGACTTCTCGTGGTGTATCCTACAGTTCGTATGGTTTTACTCTCAAAGGTTAAAATATCCCATAAAAGACTAGCCACGATGAAAAGTTTAAATATATTTAGTTATAAATAAGAAAAGAACATGAAAATACTAAATATAAATTTATAGTAAACACCAGAGTTTCACTCACAGGAAATATTAAAATAGCACAGGTGAATAGATTCACACATACACAGAAAAACAGTGATAGATTTCAGAATGGCATCACATACATCTGGTCATCCGACTTCTAGTTCCCATGCTTCCCCCCTTGGCTAAAACTGTAAGAATTTAGCACATATGTGTCAATAATACAAATACACAGAGCCTTGGTAAGATCTGCTGCAGGTCCTGGAAGTCATAAAACAATTTCAAACCTCCACCCTTCCAGAGTAGCAATTAGTTCACTCCAATGAGAATGCAGGAAGGTTCCTAGTACAGACTTTTTGTCTGTTGCTGTAAGATGCATGCTTTATGGCCTAAGACAGGTAATTAAATTTCAAACTATTTTAAAGTTTAAGATTAGTCTATTCTCTTCCAGTATCCCGTCTTAAAACATATACATTTAAACAGTTACAATAATGCATGTATATTTCTTTTTCTGTTCAGCAGTTCACACTGTTAGTACATTTTTTATAACAAGCAGCTTTACAAATTCATTTTTCAACACAAGCATCTGTACAAATCAGTTTGATTTACAAATGACATATTATTTACAAAATACCAGCTAGCTATGCTGGCATATGTTACACATCCACTAACCTACTTCTGGCATAGTTGGCAATTCCTCACATTGTGAAAGTCATCCTTACTTTGTATAGCATAGGTTTTTGGATTTTTATTCCTGCAGTTTCCCCATCCCCTGTGGAAGTTGGCAACTTTATTAAAGTTTCATGAGCAATACAGCATGATGCAGTATTGGTTTACAAAGATTCTTTTAATCTCACTAGGAGTTTTTTTAAGTTGTATATGTAGAAAATTGCTCAAAGAGTACAAGCTTGATTTGGGCAGATAAGAGTTACAGAGCAATGGAAAGCATGCTTTTCTGTTTGTGTTTGCAATACAAGAGAAATAAATGTCACATTCTTAAGTTTATATGTGGGGACTATGCATGCAATCCTGGAGACTATTGCAGAGCCTAAAACAGTGTCCCATTTCCCATAAGCCACTGCCTGGTTAACTGACTTGTTCATAGTCACATATCAGACAAATGGAGGATGATGTAATCAAACACAGTGCTAAAAGAAGTAGCTTGTTAATAGTTAATGACATTAATCCTCTGTGTCACCTGACAGATGGGATATAAAAAGGCTGATGCAGCTTTTGAAAGAAGAGCTGGAAGTTAGAAGACAGAGCAAAAAGAGAAAACTTGAGATTTTCTCTTGTACCTGAGAAACTTGAAGGAATATACTGCATTTGTTTTTTTTTTTTTTGAAAGTACAAGTAAGCAAGTGGATTGGTATTCCACAGCAGAATTTGTTAAATTAGAAGGGTAGACTGTGTGTATGCTTCAAAGGAACCAAAATCTCTGGTAGTAAAGATGCAGTCATACCAGGAGAAAGTTGCTCCTGACAAAACCGTGGAAGAAGGGGACGGTATTAAAAATTGTGTACAGCTGAGTGTTTGTATAATATTATTTATTGTATACCTGGCAGAAGATAAGCAAGTTTATGCTGGCTTTCAGGGAATTTCAAAAGGCAGGTGTGAGATTCAAGGTGCTGCCTTCAGGATATTTTTCTGCTGGGTCTAAGACATTTTTTGATGCAGAAAAGGCTAAGGAGTAAATGTTTAACTAACAAAGAGTGAGCCAGCAAGCGGAAGGGGTCTTTGTTTGCCATTCTTCTGATAATAAAGCCTACAGGGAATCTTTGCCAGTGAATCATTTACTATTGTTTCAAAGGAAATAATTGACAGATAGAAAAACACCAGATCAGAATAGATGAATCAAGAGAACCTCAGATTTCCACCATAGACTGGTGTTGAGAGATGGAGATGACCAAGAAGACCAGCAGAAGTGAAATTAGTGAATAAATGGAAGACTGTGAAGCATCATTTCCACTGAATATAGGAACAGACATGTGAAATGTGGTTTTGCAATAAGTCGAAGAAAAACTGGAATTTTGCTGACTGTGTTAAACTGGTAGGTGAAATGTAAAGCATGTACCCCAAATTGTCATTAAGGTGTAGAGGGATAATTGAAGGGAATGAAGAAGTAACTTTAGGTAAAACAGTTTTTGTTGTTGTTAATATTTGTGTGACAATTTTATGATGTAAATTGCATGCTGCATTGTAAAGCAGTTTTGTATAGCATAATGCATATGTTAAAGATATTAGAGCAAGCGCTTTGTCCTTGGTTGTAAGATATATGGGCTTTACACTGTAACAGGGTAAAGGCTGGACAGAAGCAAGGTTAGTTATGTAATATTGTGATCATATGCTGCTGGGTGAGGAGGGGGTATACATTATATTCATCATATTGTATGTAGAGTTAAGATAATTTCCCATCTTTTACGGGAGTTTGTCTAACGTAATGCACTTGGTTTAAGCTATAGACAATTTTAAGCAAATGGGTTTGAAAAACAAATCGAATTGAAAAACAAATCAAAGTAATGAAAGGCATGGGATATTCATCATATTGTATGTAGAGTTAAGATAATTTCCCATCTTTTACTGGAGTTTGTCTAACGTGTAATGCACTTGGTTTAAGCTATAGACAATTTTAAGCATATGGGTTTGAAAAACAAATCAAAGTAATGAAAGGCATGGGAAATGGTAATTTTTATTGTATTTGCAAAGTCATTACCATTGTTTTCTTTCATTGAGTGAAATGTACAAAGTTTTTTCAGCATTTGCAGAGTTACTAGCTGTTTTTTTCTCATTACCAACTGCTTTTTCTTGCAGATGAGCTGTTTGCAGGTGCAAGTGAGTAATCATGACACCTTTGAAAACACTGTGCTGAGAGGTACAATGTAAAGTGTAATTATCACATTAACATTTAAAGGTAAAAAAGTTGTTAGTTAAAAATAAAGTTTGAAACTGAAGGAAGTACATTTTATAAGTAGTTGCCTCCCCCAGCAGCCTTATTTTAACAGTGCACACATTAGTTTGTTTATTTAAAGGTAACCATTGCATTTTTCTCTTGGGGCTAAATGGTCTTTACTGAATGCACACAAGCTGTTTTTCATATCTGGGAGGGGGATAGAGATAAGAGCACATAGTCAGTATAATTTGGAACACAAGCTGTATCTGAGCTTTAGCATGACTAACCTTAATTTTAGATTAAGTAATGCTCGTCAGTGCAGTCACTGATTTGGGGCAACTGCTCATATCTGATAGGGTAAACTTCATTTTTTTGAAAATGTACATGTGTTTGTTCTAAGTTAAAAAGGAATGGGGGTTCCTGAAATAATTTTTGTTTGAAAGTTTTCATAGAAGAAAACAATTTTGAATATATTACCTAGGTTCAAATGGGGATTAGAAGAAGCATTTGCATGAGATAAACTTGCCCAATATTAGTGTGTGCCCTAAATGTTGGAAATACACTTGCAAAAACATGTCCTGTTTAATAGATGGGAACAATAGCTTTCTCTCATAATGGTTACTCTGTCCATATTCTCTTAGACTTTAAATGACCTTACGAGTATAGTCAAAAAAAGTAATGAATTATATGAAAAATGTAGGATGCATATATCAGTATTGCAATAGTCACATTTTGATAGAAATGAGCATGTAAATTTGGCAAAGGATTTCAGTATGAGCATGCAGCAGACAATAAGGGACAAAGGAAAAGGGGTGTAATACTACTGATTGGTAGATGGGCACCAATGGTGCTAGAAAATGAAAAAGTACAATAGTAGTAGATTTGTGGTAGTAAAGAGCTCTTGGCTATGGGAATAATATTATGCAGGTATGTATTCATATTCCACCAAACACTTCTGTTATGGAACTTAAAAACTTTGGGAGAAATAATCAGCTTTCCTAGGGGAATATTATTTATAATTGGGGGATGGAACTTGATTTGCAGTCATGATGATGTTTCAGAGGACCTAGAAGGGAAATGCAACAAAAGAGGGTATATTTCTGAAAACAATGTATGAGAATATCTGGTATAGAAGATGTGAAGGAACTGAGGCATAATTTACATAAAGTAATTCACATATTATTCTCCAAGGAAGAATAGCTGGGTTAAATTGGATAGAAATTGTCTTTCATGGGGGCATGTCTATTTAATTTAAAAGCAGTGACACACATCCATTAACTATTTCAGAACATGAACTGGTAAGAACTAAAATAAAGAAACCAAGTAATGAAGTAAAAATGACAGACTGGCACTTTCCTACTTACTTGTTAAAAGAGGCATTTAAGGAATAAGTATTGGAAATTTATTTGAGAATTATTAGGGAAGATATAAATTTCTTCATAAGGGATATGTAGTGAGTGGGACAAAATGAAAATGGAGTTTAAAAACAGGGCAGAAATAAGAGAGAAAGAGACATGAAAGAATGAAAGTTATTTAGAAGGGCTGACAAAGTTTAGACTATTGCAGAATAAGGGAAATCTCATAGGATTACTACTTTATTGACCCTGAGGCCTTTATAAGCCTAGCCAAGAGTTTAGCCCATGTTTAGATAAATCGGCACCCAGTGCCCCCATCCAGCAGGGAGACAGGTGGAATCCCAAGGATGTATTTTCTATTTCCCATCCAGTTATCCAGGTTGTACTTAAAAAGGAGTAAAGAGGTACTCTGTTTGACGTGGAGAGGGAGTCTAGTCCACAGATTGGGGAGTCTCTGGGACACAAATCTGTCCCACCAACAAGTCCTGTTGATGTCTGGGAAGATATGTGAAGGTTGCCAGCCTAACCAGATAAAAGTTCGTAGATAATTTTGTCATTTGTAAATATTAATGTAAGCCACATGCTTGTTCTCTTTTTTAAATGTTGAACTTCAGAAATGTAACCACATTGCACTTGCTGGAGGAAAGTTAATTGCTAGAATGTGCATGTATAATGTATTTTATTGCTGTAGCTTCCTGACCAGGTATAAGATCAAAAGGGCTGTTACACTCTGGGTTTCTGTTAGCCTGGGAATCTGAGAGAAATGATGTAGAGAGACTCGGAGCATTTTGCATTTGTCTTCAGAACATCCAACATCACCAGCAGTGCTTTGCTCTATATGTAAGTTTATTTTAGAACTGTTTTTTCTTTTAGATATAGCTAGGAAATAGAAATATTAGACTAGTTGTTTCTTCTGTACTGATGCCAGTGCTATTCTTCTGTATTATTTTAAGCATTTTCCTGTGATCTCTGAACTCCTTGACTAGCGCTGTGTAGTAAGAAGGATTGGCTTGTGTTCTTATTATTTATTATTAAATATTTTTAAACCTTTCAACTGTGGCTGTTTTGTGTAGAGATAATTTAAGCTCTAGAGTACATTGCATGTATATAGTGATACTGTCCAAGCCACCCCAAATAAGCCTTGTTGTTCAGTCACACTTACCAGTTGGATAATAATAATGCACAGTAATAATTGGACACCCTTTGATAAGGGCCTTATTAGTAGCTGATATTAGTGGTTGGTGGCAGCGATTGCTATCTTATAGCCTGGACAGAAGGGACATAGCTGGAGAACCTGTGCCAGCCTTCCCCAGGAGTGTCTTTGTGTTTGTATATAACTCCTATCCCAAAGTGTGTGTGTGCCAGCTCCTTGGGCAGGGACACGAAACACTGGTTGGACAGAGAGGGTGCTGGAGGTTTTAGCTTGCCTAATAGGCTGAGATCTGGACCCTATAGCTGTGCCAGTGGGGAGTCTTATTGGGGATATGGAGAGAAAGGGAGAAACCGGCCCCAGACTGACTGTGATCTCTGTGTGCTCTTAAGGGAAATTGTACTTTAATGTGTGTATTTGTTATCCTCCCCTATGTGGAGACACCCCTCACTGGTGTTAATAGTGAGGATTGAGGCTGCTTGATTGCTGGGCCAGTGCACGGGTGTTACAGTGTCACAGACCAGGCTGAGGCTGCGCATGCTGGTTACTTGAGTGGAGCTTGACTTGTGAATATTCAGCAGTCCCATCAAGGCTGAGTCCGAGATCGCCTTGTATGCCAGACAGAGGTCACCTCTGAGGAGTCTGTATGAAACTGAGTAGAGGGATAGGGCTTTTAGCCTGTCTGTGTATGGTAGATTTTTGAGGCCCTGGCTTCTGCTGATGAGAAACCTCTGTGGTCTCTCCAGCTGCTTCAAGTGCTTTGCGAGGTACATGCCAAATAGGGTGTTGTACTCAATGATGGGCCTTATGAGGGAAGAATACAGGAATGTCATGACCTCCTTGTCCCTGGATGAGATACCCTTACTTGTGAGGTGGGCCATGTAGAAAGCTTTCTGTACAATGGAAGTAACTTGGTGGTCAAAAGTCAGGTTGATTTATTATTTATTTATTTTATTTATTTTACATTTGTTGACAAGGAAAGTCCGACTGGATATATGTCCATTTTCAGTGGAGGCCCGGGGAGAAAATCTCCAATAATACAGGCAATAAAATTACAATTAAAATGTAACACTTGGCTTATGAGCTATAGTTGATGATATACAGTCAACAACCTAGTTCATTAATATGGTGCAATTGCATAGTAAGGCTTGGTTTACAGTCTGTGATAGATAATAACAAGCACAGACTTGGGAGGCAAGAATGCTACAGTCTATCCTGGATAATATGACATATAGGGTAATTTAGTAGTGTATACAGTACTGTTAAGTATACCATTGAAAAGAGGAAGAAATGAAGTGATTGGTAGGTAAAAAGAGCCAATGCAAGTAGTAGAGGGTGGATTAAGTAGAGGGGTAAGTAAGGGTAGAGTCAAGGGTTGAAGGAATAGAGGGATAGAGACTCTTGAGGGCATGTAGAGAGATAATGGGTAGTGTCAGGTTGTAGAACTGGGTAGTAGAGGGGCAGTCTAGGTTGGAGCAAGGGTATAGCCATTGGGAGGTAAGATACCCTTTGAGACTTTTTTTGAATTTGGTTAGTGAGGGTTCTAAGGTGAGTTCGGCAGGAAGTGAGTTCCAGAGTCTGCTAACATAGTTAGAAAAGAGTGAGTCTCCAGCTGAGTTATTCTATTTCACTGTTTGAACAAGGTGTTTGTTGGATGATCGTAGTGTCCTGGGATTACTGTAAGAACTAATAAGGTTTTTTAGCCCAGGAGTTTTGTCAGGTTAATTGAGGACTTTGTAGGCAACTGTGAGCTGATTATAATGAAGTAAGTTGGGGAATTCTAGCCACCGTAGTTGAATAAGGTTTAGGCAGTGATGAATGTGGTATGCAGAGCCAGTAGCAAATCTAGCAATGTGTTTATAAGCTTGAAAGTTTGCTCAGATCAGATTTATTCAAGTGGGTTAGAATAGGAGAGGCGTATAGAAGGGTTGAGAGTAGGTGAGCACGGGCAATGGCAGTCCTTGCAAATGGGGTTAGGAACTGTTTACTTCTGTATAGAGAGCCTAATTTTTTATTAATGGTTTAGATGACCTGCATGTCAAATCTGAACTGGTTATGTACAACTACCCCTAGGAGTTTGGTATGAGCATCGGGGGAAATAATGGTGCCATTGTTGGATTTTATAGTAAAGGAAAGTTGGGTGGATCTGTAGGTGGGGGAGAAGAGTAGTAGCTTAGTTTTGTTAGGATTCAGAATCAAGTGACTGTTAGAAAGACAGTTCTCTACTGAACTGAATGTTTTCTGGGTTAAGGTCACCAAGCCTGATGGGGAGGAGGCTGAGCAGATCAGAGTAGAGTCATCGGCGTATTGGATACATGTCACGTCTGGGATGATGTTACAGAGGTCATTAATGTTGCTGTTTTTCTTTCAGCTTTTCCTGGTTAGGGGTCGCCACAGCAAAACTCCGGTCTGCTAATGATTGGCAGTCGAGTTTTATGGTGCAGAGGTACCAGCCCAACCTTCAACGAAGGCACACCCATTCACGCATGTCTTTCGAATGCCACTCTACTGCAGGGAGGACATGCAGACACCACACAGAAGGCGCTTCAGCCGAGAATCGAATGGGAGAGCCTCGTGCTGTGAGGCAACAATGCCACCACTGCACCACTGCAGGAGGGGACCTAAAATAGAGCCCTGGGGAACTCCTAGGGTGACAGGTAGCTGAGTGGATAGTTTGTTCTGACAGAACAGGTTGACATCTACCACTGAGATAGGAACTGAACCGCTGAATAGCTTTGTTATCCAGTGATATGGTTTTAAGAGTATGGATGAGAAGCTGGTGGTTAAGCATATCAAATGCCTTGGACGGGTCGAGAAAGAGGGCTGAGGATAATTTATTGATGTTATTCGTGCTTCACTGTTGCAGTCATTACATTTGGGCAATCTGCTGGCAGGTTGCCGTCATTCGGCCTGAATAACAAAGTCTTGTGTCCTGCGTCGGTTGCTGTCTCCTCTTCCATGACGTCAGGTCGTCAGGGGTATAAAACATGCAGCTGATGCCATTTTATTCAGTCTTTCTTGCCACTCAGTGCCCGAAGCAGAAGCAGTTCACAAGTGCTGGTCGGCTGACTCCTGAAATTTTTGCATTCGAGTTTCAGAACCGAAGTCTTCAAACTAAAGCTAAGTATCCCATTGGGGAAACTTTTTCTTGCTCCTTACCGATGTCAGTAAAAGTTAATAATTGCATTACTTGTGGGAAGCAAATACCTCATAAGGATTTTCATTTGTACTGTATTCCTTGCCTAGGCCCAGATCACAACGTGCCTTGCTGTTGGTTTGTGCTAGATTTAACCAACGCACTATTAAGCGTCAGTATATTTTTGCTTCTAAATATTTTGGTTCAAGATTTAATTATCCTGAAATGTTGTCTGTTAGTAATCCGACTACCGAAGTTCACAAAAAACGCAAAGAAAAAGACACAGACCGTCGAGGTCCAAAACCAATGAAGATGCTTCTCCTAAGCCAGTCGCCGGTTCGCCGGTACTCAGTGAGGCACTTTCGCAGCCCCTGATACCCGCTACGTTTGAGTCGCAGGCCTCTACTGAGACCCATGAATCCGGTATGCTGCGAGATTCTCATAGTATTGAACCCGCGGATGTCTCTCCCTTGGATGGGTCCACAGCCGCTGAGCAGGCACCGGCTTTTGAGGGTGTTTTCAGGCCTCAACATTTTTATATTAAATCGACGCCAGCCTCAAAACAAGGTCAAAAACATCTTCTATGCCTAAAAAACTGACGCATGAGCCACGTGCTCAGGCCCTTATGCCTAAAAAACAGATGATCAAAATGGCTGAGGATTTAATTACCTTGATCAGGGGTTCCCAACCCCCCAGCCCTGCTAAGAGGCCTAGGCAAGACACTGATTATGACTCTTCAGATCAGGTTTCCATTTCTTCTGATTCCTCTTCTGATCAGGAATTTTCTATTCCACCCTATGAGGATTCTGTGGCAGAGGAATCCATCCCATCTGCATCTCCTCCTGAGGATTACTCTTTTAGAGAGACTTTGCATACTTTAAGGGAACATTTTCACTGGGAGAGTCAGGACTTCTCTGAATCAAAAAAGAGGCTTAGGGATTTCCTTCTTCTTCCTCAGCATAGGCCTTTGGCAATACCTCCTGTATTAGGCATTGTTGATGATGTTTTTTCAGAATCAAGCATGGCTCCTGATTCCCTGCCTCCGGCTCCTAGTAAGCCAGACAGATATTATAGGGTTCCTGACTCCCACAAATTTCTATTTAAAAATCCTGCTACTGATCCTGAGACCATTTCTCATGGTCCCAAGGGTGTAAAGGCTTCTACAGCCAAAAATTCTACCCCCTCTGACAGAGATTCCAGGGCGTTGGATAGATGGGGAAAGAAGGATGTCCTTCAAGAATGCAACTACAGTCATAACATGTGGGTTGTCCTGCCTCAGGCAGCCCTCGGTCGGCCGGATTCCAAAGTCTGGGTCCGACGTCGGCTGATGTCGCATTTCTCTCCAACGTCAGAGCGGCTGGAGTACATAAGCATCAGCCGACGCCATTTTCTTCAGTCTTTCTTGCCGTGCGGTGCCCGAAGCAGAAGCAGTTCGCAAGTGCCGGTCGGTCAGCTCCTGTATTCTACGATACCAAAGTCATCAAAAAAGCTAAGTACCCTGTTGGGGACCTTTTCTTGCCTCAGCCGATATCAGAAATTACTGAAAAAGTTAACAATTGCCTTTTTTGTGGTAAACAAATACCTCATAAGGATTTCCACTCTTACTGCCTCCCTTGCCTGGGCCCAGACCACGATGTATCGGCCTGTGTAGCCTGTGCTCGCTTCAACAAGCGCACTCTCAGGCGCCGGGCGGAGTTCGCTGAAGATTTTTTCGGCGATAAATTTGCTTACACCATGCCGTCGGATCTTCCGACATCGCAAACTCCCAAAAAGTGAAAAGACCGGGACCGACATCCTCGGCCCGCGTCTACCACCGACTCCACGCCAAAACCTAGCGCGAGTGCTCCGGTTCCCTCTGAGACGGTCTCTCCACCGCTCTGAACCGAAGACACCGCATTACCGACGACTCCGATTCCAGACATTACTCCGACGCCAGTTATAGACTTTCCTCCGGATACCGAAACCGAGGAAATGCCCAAGACCATTGCTGTAGACAAGGTCACTCCTGCACATGGAGCTGCTAGGCTTCCTATGGCCATGTCTATTAAGGCCTACACTAGGGCTAAGGCAGCCAGCAAAACAAAGCATATTACTTCTAAATCCTTACCTCAGCCGACTCCGGAGACACAAATTATGTCCATGGCTGCTGATTTAATTTCCATGATTAGAGGTTCACAGGCCCATCCTGAGAGAGCATCCCAGCCTCCTCCTGATAAAAGGCCCCGGGTTGAACCCTCTGACCCTACTCCTTCAGATGAAGACTCTGAGGGCTCTGTCCACTCTGATAGCCAGGAAGAGCTCTTCCAGACCTATGAGGACTCGGATGCAGAAGATTCCATCCCTTCGGCCTCCCCTCCTGAGGATATTTCTTTTGGGGAAGTTCTGCACACCATGAGGGAACATTTCAAGTGGCAGGGTCAGGAATATTCTGATTCTAGGAAACGCCTTAGGACTTTCCTTAAGAAGCCTCAGCACAGGCCCTTAGCTATTCCTCCTGTACTTGATGTTCTGTTTGATTTGTATTCTGACTCTAGTGCTACCCCTGATTCTCTTCCTCCTGCTCCAGCCAAGCCAGACAGGTATTACAGGGTCCCAGAAACTCATTCCCATTTATTCAGGGCCCATACTGCTGATTTGGAAACTATTTCACAGGGGCCTAAAGGAGTTTCAGCCTCCACCTCAAAAAATCCTTTGCCCTCCAACAGGGAAGCAAGGTCATTAGAGAGATGGGGCAAAAAGGTTTACACATCCACTACCTTATCTATGAGAGCTTTAAATTGCCTTTTTCATATGTTACAATATTAGGATTATCTCTTAGAAGATTTACAAAAAACATTGGCTTCTCCTGATCCTTTAGACAGGAAGACTTTGCAGGAAGCTGTACATAACACTCAGCAAGTAAGCAATCACTTCCTGCAGTGTGGATATGATGCACTGGAAGCTTCAAGTAGGGCAGCTATGACAGGGGCAGTGATTCGTAGACATGCTTGGTTAAAAGATCAACCTCTACCAGATCATGTAAAAGCAAAACTTCTGGATGCACCTTTGGAAAAGAACAAGCTTTTTGGTGCAAATGCTAAGGATGTGTTAAAGACCATCGAAGAAAAAGCAAAATCAGTTCAGACTGTGAAAGATTTCCTCCAGGTTCAACCCCCCAGATTCAGTAGGAATTGGCCTTCAGAAAACTGGTCCTTTCCTAATCCAGAAAAGTTTCAAAGGGGTAAGAATAGACGTGGCCGAGGAAGAGGCCAATACAGAGGCCCTTACAGGGGACGACAATGGCAGCCAGGAAACCAAAGAAGTGACGCAGGGGTTTCACCTGCCCAACAACCACAAACTCAATGACTTTCCTCTACTACCGCCTACCAGGGAACAACTAGAAGCTCCCTTGGGCGGAAAATTATCTCTGTTTGCAGAAAACTGGCACAGACTGACAAAGGACAAATGGATTTTGGACATTATAGACCGAGGGTACAGGTTTCATTTTCATACCTTACCAAGAAAACAAAGCATGCCAAACCTACCACAAAATCAAAGGGCAGAGGCTATCAAGCAAATCACTCTGCTGACTCGAATGAAAGCAATAGAAAGAGTTCCACAACAAGAACAAGAACAGGGGTTTTACTCAAGACTGTTCCTTGTTCCAAGAAAAGAATCTCAATGGAGACCAATACTGGACTTGTCCGCATTAAACACCTTTCTCATAGTACCAAAGTTCAAAATGCTGACTCTACAGCAACTCCTTCCCATGCTGGGCAAGGAGTTGTGACCGATTACTCTGGACCTCAAGGAGGCATACCTGCATGTCCCTATCAGACACAGCTGCAGAAGATACCTCAGATTTCTTGCAGGGCCAGAGCATTATCAATTCTCAGCATTGCCATTTGGCTTATCTACTGCGCCCAGAGTATTTACAAAATGCCTGGCTTCAGTAATTGCTCATTGCAGGCTCCAGGGTATACAAATTTACCCGTACCTGGACGACTGCCTCATACAAGCGGACGACAAATTGATGTTGACAAAAAACCTGGATTATGTCATACGATTACTTCAAGCTGTGGGATACACAGTCAACTTCCAAAAGTCAAGACTGCAGCCATCCCAGCAAATAATCTTCTTAAGAGCCAAACTAGACACAGCCTCTCCGATGGCTTACCTGACAGAAGACAAGCAAGAGAAGTTAACTCATTACTTCAAAGGTTTAGCAAAACTCACCCAGATGACTGCAAGGAGATTCCTACAGGCCCTGGGTTACATGGCATCCTGCATTCTACTGGTTCCATTAGCAAAACTACACATGAGAAAGCTTCAATGGTACCTAAAAAGCATTTGGTCTCAACACAGCAACAACTTGGAGACAATCATAACACTCATTCCATGCCTACAAAAGGAATTCCTTTGGTGGGCCTCGGTGAGCCAGGAAAACACAGGTATGTCATTCAAAAAACCACAGATAACACAGACCATGACTACAGACGCCTCAGACCTTGGATGGGGGGCGCACATGGAAGGCAGGTGTATACAAGGACAATGGTCTCCAAAGGAAACACATCTGCATATAAACCAAAAGGAAATGCTGGCAGTAATGCATGCCATTGAGGCTTTTCAACACCAACTCCAACAAGGCCATTTAATGATACGGACAGACAACACCACTGTGATGTGGTACATAAACAAGCAGGGGGGCACCCACTCTTACCCCTTTGCAGACTGACAATGCAGCTTTGGGAGAAATCACTGAGCCTAAACATCCAGTTACAATCCCAGTTTGTTCCAGGAAAAGACAATGTGTTGGCGGACAGCCTAAGCAGGAATTTCACAGATCCACACGAGTGGAGGTTACATCCGAAGGCCTTCAGACAACTCACTTCGACATGGGGCAAGCCAGAAGTGGACCTATTTGCCTCTCACCTCAACCATCTTCTACCAAAATTTTGCACAAGGGCATACCATCCAAAAGCTTGGAAAATAGATGCCCTCTCATTCAACTGGAACTCCCTAGCAATCTATGCATTCCCACCTCTGCCACTGATGACCTCAGTATTACTAAAGATCAAAGCAGAGAAGCCCAAGGGAATCATAATAGCTCCGGATTGGCCAAGACAACACTGGTACCCACTACTACAGAGCATATGTCACACCAGGAGGTGGGCCCTCCCTCAGTGGCCTCTACTTTTGACTCAACACAATTTCGAAACACTGCATCCAAACCTTCAGACACTGCAGCTAACAGCCTGGGAGATCCCATAAATAACTTCAGCTTATCTCTCCAAGGAATTTCAGCGGATACTAACAGAGGCTCGAAGACCATCCACCAGAAAGGTTTACTTAGCAAAGTGGAAAGGATTCAGCAATTGGAATACCAGCAAGGGACATGATGCATCATTGCTGAACATCCCACTTATCTTGGAATATTTGGCAGATATGTTAAAGAACGGCCTCTCATATTCTTCCATAAAGATACATGCATCTGCTATTTCAGCTAGATACAACACTGATCCTCCTGTTTTCTCTAAGCCCCTTACTAAGACAATTCCTCAGGGAATCGAGAACATTAAGCCACCAAGAAAGGCCCCAGTGCCAGCCTGGGACCTCAATTTTGTCTTAGAAAACTGACTCTACCTCCTTTTGAGCCAGCAGCTTCAGTTGACTTGCAATTTCTCTCATGGAAGACAACTTTCCTGTTGGCAATTACCTCAGCAAGAAGGGTTTCGGAGCTACAGGCCCTAATGGCAATACCACCCTTTATTATTTTCCACAGAGACAGGGTTTCATTAAGGACCAACCCTACTTTTATGCCAAAGGTGGTATCAAGGGTTTCTAAATCAAGCCATTCATCTGCCTGCTTTCTTCCCCAGTCCTGAGAATAAGGGGGAAAGACTTTTGCATACCTTGGACATTCACAGACAACTTCGATACTACCTGGACAGAACCAAGGCCAGTAGGAAGTCTGAACAACTTTTTGTAGCTTACGCCCCTGCAGTCCAAGGAAAAGCAATTTCAAAACAGACTATTTCTAAATGGATTGGACATTGCATCAGATTCTGTTATTCCTTTCATGGAAAGACTGTTCCAGCCTATGTCAGACCACATTCCACCAGAGCTACAGCCACCTCTACAGCCTTTTTAAGAGGGGTGCCTACCAAGGACATTCTAGAAGCTGCTACATGGAGCTCCGTGCATACATTCTCCAAACACTACAATCTCCCTCTATATTCCAGATCCAGAGCAGGCTTTGCTTCGGCAGTCCTGCAGGGTTTGATTGCCACACCATCTCTTTCCTAGAGCATACCTCCTCCCCCAGCTAAGCTATGGTATTCTACCCTCATGTTATGACTGCAGTTGCATTCTTGAAGGACATAGTACAGTTTTGTACCTACCATAAATGTAGATGTCCGATAGACATGCAACTGCAGTCGGGTTTTCCCTCCCTCCATACCCCTCTATGCCTAGGGTCCACTCCTATCCCTCTTACTCTTAGCTGTGGATATCTGTTATGGTGTATTTGTTTTATTGCTCATTTATTTGGAATCCTGTTTTTGTCTTCCAATTTGATTACAGCCTTCCTTGGAGGGCACCTGGCATCTGGGGCAAGAAACACTGAAGAAAATGGCGTCGGCTGATGCTTATGTACTCCAGCCGCTCTGACGTCGGAGAGAAATGCGACATCAGCCGACGTCGGACCCAGACTTTGGAATCCGGCCGACCGAGGGCTGCCTGAGGCAGGACAACCCACATGTTATGACTGCAGTTGCATGTCTATCGGACATCTACATTTATGGAAGGTACAAAACTGTACTTTTATATGTCTGCAACCTTGGCAATCAGGACCTTAAACTGCCAGTTTCATATGCTTACTGAAACAGAAAATTATGTTGATTTCTGATTGTGTGGAAAATAGTTACAGGAATTATTGCATTCAGCAGAACAGGTTGGAAAGCATACTTTGCAATGTGGTTTTGATTCCTTGGAGGCCTCTTGTAGGGCCGCCGTTACTGGATCTGTGATTAGAAGGCATGCCTGGCTCAAGGAGCAATATCTGCCTGATCATGTTAAAGCTAAATTGTTGGATGCCCCTTTGCAGCATGATACTCTGTTTGGTAATAAGGCAGAAGAGGTTTTAAAGAAAATGGAAGACAAAGCTAAATCTATGCGAACTGTAAAATATTTCTTGCAAGTGCAGCCACCCAGGTTCAGTAGACACGGGCCTACTAAAAATCAGTCCTTTTCTGTGTCCAACAGAGCCACTCAAGGGAAATCCAGGTGCTCAAAAGGCTCCAGATACCAATCATAGGGTTCTTACAGGTCAAAGCAATGGAGTGCCTCCACCTCCAAAACTGGAGGAATCAAAGCACAACCCTACAGTAAGCAGTCTCAATGACTTTCCTCTACCATCACCAAGCACTTACCTTTTGGCAGCCCCCTTGGGGGGAAAGCTAGCACTTCATGCTCAAAATTGGCAGTTAATTACCCAGAACAAGTGGGTATTAATCATAGTATCGCAGGGGTACAGATTTAATTTCCATACTTTGCCAATTCCAAATGGATGGCCGGATCTGCCACAACACCAGTGGGCAGAGGCCCAGAAACAAGTCATGTCCCTCATGGATAACGGGGGCTATTCAACCGGTACCAGAAAAGGGAAAAGGACAAGGTTTTTATTCAAGACTTTTCCTGGTACCCAGAAAAGACAATTCATGGTGTCCAGTACTGGACTTATCGATTTTGAACACGTTCCTGGACATTCCAAAATTCAAAATGCTGACTTTACAACAGCTACTGCCTATGCTAGGCAGGAATGCTTGGTTAGTAACTCTAGACTTAAAAGAGGCATACTTGCACATTCCAATAAGGGAATCATGCAGAAGACACCTCCACTTCAAAGCAGGTTTTTTGTATTACGAATTCTTTGCACTGCCCTTTGGCTTATCTACTGCGCCCAGGGTCTTTACAAAGTGCCTGGCACCAGTAATTGCATTCTGCAGACAAAGAAGCATTCAAATTTATCCTTATCTGGACGATTGTCTCATTCAAGCAGAGGACAAGGACAATTCTTCAACATCTGGCATTTGTAAAAAGGCTTCTAGCATGCCTAGGGTACACCATAAACAAAAAGAAATCACAACTGGTGCCCTCTCAAATAATTACATTCCTGGGTGTAAGCTTGAATACAACTGCCCAGATGGCTTACCTTATGCCAGACAAACAAAGGCAACTGACAACATACTTCAAACAAATGGCAACAAAAACCCAGTTATCTGCAAGACAAATTCTGCAGGCTTTGGGGTTCATGGAATCCTGCATTCTACTAATTCCATATGTGAGACTGCATATGAGGAAACTTCAGTGGTACCTAAAAAGTTTATGGAGTCAACATTGTCACAGTCTGGAAACAATGATTCCTCTCATTCCCTGTCTACAATAGGAGTTTCTTTGGTGGGCAGAGACATGTCACCGAAACAAGGGACTGTCATTCACTCTACCCCCTGCCACCCAAACCCTAACTACAGACCCGCATCAGACTATGCTTGGGGGACCCACCTGGCGGGGAGATGCATTCAGGGCAAATGGAGCCCAAACCAAATGCATCTGCATATCAACCAGAAAGAGATGCTAGCTGTTCAGAATGCTCTGACAGCCTTCAAGGACTTACTTCATCCAGGACAACTACTGATAAAGATGGACAGCACCACAGTTATGCGGTACATAAA
This sequence comes from Protopterus annectens, assembly GCF_019279795.1. Classification (NCBI taxonomy): domain Eukaryota; kingdom Metazoa; phylum Chordata; order Ceratodontiformes; family Protopteridae; genus Protopterus; species Protopterus annectens. The sequence goes on from NC_056725.1 coordinate 46,496,326, forward strand.
CAAGCAGGAGGGTACACATTCCTACCCCCTTTGCAGACCAGCTATGGCCTTGTGGAACACAGCCTTGACTTACCAAATACATCTTCAAGCTCAATTCCTGCCAGGAAAACAAAATACTCTGGCAGACGACCTAAGCAGAAATCTTATGGACCCGCACGAATGGAAACTGGATCCACAAATCTTCAGCATGTTAACACAGAAATGGGGGAGCCCAGACATAGATCTATTTGCCTCTCCCCAAAATTATCAGTTGGACAAATTCTGCACAAGAACTCAGCACAATAAAGCATGGAAAGTGGATGCTCTATCCTTCAGCTGGAAAAAAACTGTCAGTCTATGCCTTTCCCCCTCTGCCTGTACTCTTCAAGGTCTTACTAAAAGTCAAAAAATCCACAGATGACTGCACTAATCCCACAGCTCGGGCAGGGTGAATAGAACCAAAAGAGAATTCCACAAATTGTGAAAAAACGATTTATTAAACCACAAAGTCACACAGCTCCAGCAATAGAAATATGGTTTAGCGCTTTCATCTGACTGTAACCAGACTTCATCAGAACCATTAATTACAAAGTAATTGACACTTATAAAGCCTTTTTTGGCGCCAAAAACCTCCCAAAATTTGTATTTATATTTAAAAATTTTTAAAAAATACAATCCTGACAATATACCTAGTTGAAATGTCACAATAAGCCTAAACTGTTTAAAAAAATGATGCCTTTCAACAGATTTAGACGGGTACGTATTAAAATGCATCATATTTAAAAAATATATATATGTTTATAAATATATATAACTTTGCAAGCCTGAACACAAAAAATAAAATGGTTGACGTTTAAAGACAAATTATTCAATATAAAGTCAATATTTGTATGTCCATTTTCGCCTGAAGAAATTATCCACGGTCTAATAACAGAAAGGGTTTTATACTAATACTGTCATTAAGACCGGGAAAAGAGGTGGCATCACAAAAAATCTGCCATTCACTTTCCTTATATGCCAAAAAAACCTTCCAATTGCCACCACAGACTGACATATCCACTTGATCCACAATAGAAAATTTAAATACATGATCTTCCCCTTTTTCCAACACATGTTTACTGAGTGCATTTTTGGTGTCTCCTTTCTTAATCTTATATAAATGTTCATATATACGTGTTTTTAGTTTCCTTTCTGTCTTGCCAATGTAATAGGCAGGACAGAGGACACAAGTGGCAATATAAACTACTCTTTGAGTGTTACAGTTCCCTTTTCTGCCAACGATATTAGAACGTAAAACACACGAACACAGCTGAGTAAAAGCAATCAACCTTTATCAAACACAGAGCTTTCGGGATAACACCCTTCTTCAATGATTAACATAAGGTACAATTAAAATTCATTTTAAATACACCCACAACACGTCACATGGCCTGCAGCCAAAGTCGTGTGACCAACTACATCAGCATATAAAACAGTTTAATTACATATTTAACTACATATTTAATAATCCAGTACACTTGATGTATGTATTATATATTAACTATAAATCAGGCGTAAGATTAACAACATTTTCTGACGCCTTTGTCTTCAGAAAAAATTATTTTCTTTATAGAAAAGTTTTCCAAAGTATGTTACTTGAATAATTTTATCTTTCCAATAGGAAGTTTAAATATTTTTTCAGTAACTACTTCAGTTTATTATGTTGTAACCTAACAAGTATCGGTTTTAGAGACACTGCTGCATTTAGACCTGGATAAGTGTCTGCTGACAAATGAACTATCCATTCGTACTCCCTAACCTCCAGTAGATTACACATGTCACCCCCTCTCAATGTTTTAGTTAACATGTCTATTACTCTAAACTTAAACGTATGCTCCTCACCTTGTTCCTTTATATGCTTAAACAAGGCGCTTTTTTCACATTGATTCCTAATATTAGATTTATGCTCAACTATACGATCCTTGAGTCTCCTTGTTGTCATTCCAACATAAAATGAAGGGCATGCAACGCAGGTTGCTATGTAGACAACAAAGCTAGATGTACACGTAGCTATACCATAGAAGTTGTAGAGTTTATTCGTGACTGGGTGCTTAAAGGCACTGTTGGACCTCAAGCCATCACCCGTAGCAGGTGCTATATCACTACAACAACTACAGTTGTAACAGCATATCGTACCCCTGCACCTCCCCTCTGGTTGACCAGTGACATTGCGGATGAAGTCCTTGTAGCACAGCAGAAATTTCAATGACTTCTTGTTCCTATAAGTAAAGGAAGGTGTACTGCCTACCAAGGCTTTGATGTCATCCTGTGCTAACAATATTCTCCAATATTTATTTATCACACGCCTAACAATATAAGTCTTACTATTGTATGATGTGATAAATCTTACTTTTACATCATTGTGCTTGTCATCTATACGGTTAACATTGTTCTCAATACTGGATGAAAGTACAGGTTTATATAGTGTCTGCCTATTGTTTTCTACCATTTCCCTTGTATTCTTTATTAGTATTTGGGGATATCCACTTGCTGTGAACTCCTCACATATTTCATCCATTTGTTTTGAAAAAACTTCATCTATATTATTTAGCCTACTCACCCGTATAAGTTGAGCTTTCACTACACCTTTAAAAACGTGGGGAGCATGCATACTAGATGCTTCTAGGTATCGTTCAGAAGATGCTTCCTTTTTATAAATGGTGGTGACAAACTTATTATCTCGTATTTTCAGGTTTACATCCAGAAAATTAATGCTGTTGTCTGAGTACTCCATCTTAAATTTCAAAAAGGATGTTGTATTATTTATATAGCCAACAAATTCTGTCAAATCAGTGGGGGGACCCTCCCAAATGAGAAAACAATCATCTACGAATCTTTGATAAAAGTGTATGTTGTTATTCACAAATCTATCACTATCATATAGATACATCTTTTCCCATTGGTACAATACTATATTGGCGTATGCATTGGCCACAGGGGTACCCATTGCCACACCGGTCAGCTGTAAATAGTGTTTTTCATTGAATATAAAGACATTGTTTCGCAATACTACGTCCAACAGCATACAGATATTCTCAGTATGTCTAGGTGTAAACTTTGAATTCTGTATAAGAAAATCACGTATTAACTCTATTCCAAAATCTATTGGAATTACAGTAAACAGCGAAGTGATGTCTAGCACAACCATGTATAGGTCACCTCGTTCCCAATTTAGCTCCTTCATATTTAGCTGCCACTTGTTCAGTTTTGTCAAAAAATCTGTTGTATCTTTGATTACTGTGGTACAGAAAGATAACAGTGGTTGTAGTTGTCCTGTAGATACAAGGAGATGGGTTCGGTGACCCATCCATTGCCAGAGACGATAGGTCGCATGGGGGGATTATCCTTACATTTATGGACCTTAGGGACACCATATAGTTGTGGTGTTATTGGATTAGTCACTGTAAAAAAGTGGAACAAGTCCAAGGTGATGTCCCCAGATAACTGAATCTCATATATGCACATATACATGCAGTTGGGTCACATTTAAGCCCTTCCTTGCAGCCTGAATGGAATCTTCAAATCGCTTGAAAAGTTGGTTTGAGAGGGAAGTGAATCCACTTCTACAAGTTTCTACTGAGACTTTGGCTACAGCTGAGAAAACACCAAATACACCAGTGGTGAACATACAGGAATATGAGCGCCTGCTATATAGCCTAGAAAGGAAGATGGGGGCTTATAAACGTATGCAGTGGCAACGTTTCAGCTTTGCAGCTTACCTGGAGAAGGGGGTCGTTCCTCGTGGCCTAAGGGTTCTAAAAATGCCTTCTTACGGTAATACCTACCCAGACCTGCTGAAAAAATGGCAGTGCCTGAATCTTAAACTAAGTCACGATTACATGGTCTTGATGAATGATTATTTCCTCAATATGGAGAATGACCTAAAGAAGGAAATCATCGAGATGGAAGATGAATTATTTACTATGCCTTGCTGGAAGGAAGCATTGTCTATCCATCAATCCATGATGGATAGACTATCTGCACTTGATAACAGACTGGAAACAACAAAAAAACGTAAGCTCCTAAGAGATATTGGTGATTTTCAGTCTGGCAATATCTTTTCTTGGCCCAGAATGGATAATGCCGCAAATGCTAGAAGAATAAATACCAATGTTAATAATAATAAAGGTCCTGATGTTTTTAAAAACTCCCGCTGTACATCTTGATATGCTAGATGACTTTGTAGATTCCAATATATCAGTTTTGAATAGTAGCATGCCCCCAGTACCATTACAGCTTCACGCTAGCGACGTAGTGACGACAACGCCAGCAGATGCGTCAGTTGGGGCTGTTTCTAACAAAGACGGTGTGCGAACATCCACTGGTTCCTCTTCATCGGATCTAACGACAGTAAATGAACATTTTGGAACTATTATAAAACCTTTCCAATCTACCTATAATTTTTTTAATAAACCCTTTCAGCTCCAGCAACCGGAAAGGGTTAAGGAGCGCCAGACACCATCTAGGTCTGTCTCAAGGGGCAGAATAGCAACTAAGGGACCTAAAATGGTGGACAATAAACGCAAACTTTCAACCTCGCCAAAACAAGTGAAACTAGCCAGAAAGTGATGGCAGGTACATTGAACTTGTCTTCTTTTAATATAGGAGCTGGACATTATTCACTGCTAAGTAAAGGATTGGGATTTATCCCTACTTGTAGCGATGATATAGTTAATGTGTTAACTGATTTGAAAATGTTCATAAGAAATTTAAGTTTGAAATTAATTTTTAAAAGTGAAACATTATCTGAAAGTAATTGCAAGAGGCGCAGCACGTTCATTCCAAACAATATACTTTATTGATTGCCTTTAATGATTTATGTGAAATTGAATTAAGGAATTCATATGATGTGAAGGCAAATAGTAATACTTTTAATCTTACATTTACTGAAAATCTAGCTTTGAAAGAATTGAGACAGGAACCTAGTATATTTATAAAGCAAGTGGATAAAGGGGGCTCCTTGGTTATTATGGATAAAAATAAATATACTGAATCAGTTTTAAGTCTACTTAGGGATGAGACAGTGTTTAGATCAATATCATGTTTAGAAGTGAAGAAATGCATTTCTTATGTCAATATGTGCATATATGAGATTCAGTTATCTGGGGACATCACCTTGGACTTGTTCCACTTTTTTACAGTGACTAGTCCAATAACACCACAACTATATGGTGTCCCTAAGGTCCATAAATATAAGGATAATCCCCCCATGCGACCTATCGTCTCTGGCAATGGGTGGGTCACCGAACCCATCTCCTTGTATCTACAGAGACAACTACAACCACTGTTATCTTTCTGTACCACAGTAATCAAAGATACAACAGATTTTTTGACAAAACTGAACAAGTGGCAACTAAATATGAAGGAGCTAAATTGGGAACGAGGTGACCTATACATGGTTGTGCTAGACATCACTTTGCTGTTTACTGTAATTCCAATAGATTTTGGAATAGAGTTAATACGTGATTTTCCTATACAGAATTCAAAGTTTACACCTAGACATACTGAGAATATCTGTATGCTGTTGGACGTAGTATTGCGAAACAATGTCTTTATATTCAATGAAAAACACTATTTACAGCTGACCGGTGTGGCAATGGGTACCCCTGTGGCCAATACATACGCCAATATAGTATTGTACCAATGGGAAAAGATGTATCTATATGATAGTGATAGATTTGTGAATAACAACATACACTTTTATCAAAGATTCGTAGATGATTGTTTTCTCATTTGGGAGGGTCCCCCCACTGATTTGACAGAATTCGTTGGCTATATAAATAATACAACATCCTTTTTGAAATTTAAGATGGAGTACTCAGACAACAGCATTAATTTTCTGGATGTAAACATGAAAATACGAGATAATAAGTTTGTCACCACCATTTATAAAAAGGAAGTATCTTCTGGACGATGCCTAGAAGCATCTAGTATGCATGCTCCCCACGTTTTTAAAGGTGTAGTGAAAGCTCAACTTATACGGGTGAGTAGGCTAAATAATATAGATGAAGTTTTTTCAAAACAAATGGATGAAATATGTGAGGAGTTCACAGCAAGTAGATATCCCCAAATACTAATAAAGAACACAAGGGAAATGGTAGAAAACAATAGGCAGACACTATATAAACCTGTACTTTCATCCAGTATTGAGAACAATGTTAACCGTATAGATGACAAGCACAATGATGTAAAAGTAAGATTTATCACATCATACAATAGTAAGACTTATATTGTTAGGCGTGTGATAAATAAATATTGGAGAATATTGTTAGCACAGGATGACATCAAAGCCTTGGTAGGCAGTACACCTTCCTTTACTTATAGGAACAAGAAGTCATTGAAATTTCTGCTGTGCTACAAGGACTTCATCCGCAATGTCACTGGTCAACCAGAGGGGAGGTGCAGGGGTACGATATGCTGTTACAACTGTAGTTGTTGTAGTGATATAGCACCTTCTACGGGTGATGGCTTGAGGTCCAACAGTGCCTTTAAGCATCCAGTCACGAATAAACTTTACAACTTCTATGGTATAGCTACGTGTACATCTAGCTTTGTTGTCTACATAGCAACCTGCGTTGCATGCCCTTCATTTTATGTTGGAATGACAACAAGGAGACTCAAGGATCATATAGTTGAGCATAAATCTAATATTAGGAATCAATGTGAAAAAAACACCTTGTTTAAGCATATAAAGGAACAAGGTGATGAGCATACGTTTAAGTTTAGAGTAATAGACATGTTAACTAAAACATTGAGAGGGGGTGACATGTATAATCTACTGGAGGTTAGGGAGTACGAATGGATAGTTCGTTTGTCAGCAGACACTTATCCAGGTCTAAATGCAGCAGTGTCTCTAAAACCGATACTTGTTAGGTTACAACATAATAAACTGAAGTAGTTACTGAAAAAATATTTAAACTTCCTATTGGAAAGATAAAATTATTCAAGTAACATACTTTGGAAAAGTTTTCTATAAAGAAAATAATTTTTTCTGAAGACAAAGGCGTCAGAAAATGTTGTTAATCTTACGCCTGATTTATAGTTAATATATAATACATAGGTCAAGTGTACTGGATTGTTAAATATGTAGTTAAATATGTAATTAAACTGTTTTATATGCTGATGTAGTTGGTCACATGACTTCGGCTGCAGGCCATGTGACGTGTTGTGGGTGTATTTAAAATGAATTTTAATTGTACCTTATGTTAATCATTGAAGAAGGGTGTTATCCCGAAAGCTCTGTGTTTGATAAAGGTTGATTGCTTTTACTCAGCTGTGTTCGTGTGTTTTACAGTTCCCTTTTCTCCCATAACACACGGTACGCAAAACATTGTGTAATTTAATAATCTTGTTCTCATTAATGTGTGTGCACTGACTACAAGTGCCTCATTTACTGGTTCCACTCTTAATCTGCGTAGATTTTAATTTAAGACCACCCTCTAACATCCTTTTTAAATTGAAGGAAGTTTTACAAACACTAATAGGTTGACTACCTAAAAATGAACTAATATTTTCTGAAGAATTGATCAGTTCCCAGTGTCTGTTTAAAATCTCCTTCACTAAATTGGTGTAAGGGTTGAACATGGTGATACAAACTGTTCTACTAATCCCTCCACCCTTCTTTTTGTTGTTGTCCAAAAGATTCTTTCTAATGGTGTATATCTATTACCCCAGCAGCTTTTAACGTAGCCTGCCACTTTGTCTAACATGACCTTTGGATAATCTCTAGTCAAAAACATTTGGTAGATACCATCAATTTCACTCTCCATGATGTCTCTAGTAGAGGACATTCTTGCTGCTCGAATGCACTGCCCTTTAAACACGTTCTTAAAAATGTGGTGTGGATGGCAGCTGCTGTATTCGATGTAGTCATTTGAAAAGGTGGATTTTCTAAATATTTTGGAAACAAAGCCTTCTGGAGTGTTACTAATGTAGGTATCAAGATATGAAATACCAAATTTCTCAAATTTGAAGGTAAATTTAAGGAAGTCAGTGGTGTTATTTAAATAAGTAACAAACCTATGTATGTCCTCTGTAGGCCCTTTCCAAATGATGAATAAATCATCCAAATATCGGGAATACATTGTGATGTTCTTGAAAAATTCACTCGGAAAAACAAACAGATTCTCCCACTCAAGCATTACCAAATTGGCAAAGATGGGGGCACAAGAAGCCCCCATAGCTACCCCTTTGGTTTGCCTGAAGTATTCACCTTGAAATTGGATGTAATTATGTTCAAGTACTAACCCCATCATGTCCAGGATAAGACTAATCCTGTCCCAACTAAGTCCGGAATATTTCTTGAGACTATTACCAAAAAATTCTATTCCGGTAGAACTGGGAATACAAGAAAATAAATCTTGAACATCAATGGTCAAAAAAGTAAGTTCTTCTACCCATACCTCAGGAGTTAGTCTACTTAAAAATTCCCATGAATCTTTTATAAGGTGGGGCACATTACTGTATAAATGTTTAGTCCAATGGTCAATAGTAACCCCTATATTGTAGGTTTTGGAATAAGAACCCGAAATAATGGGTCTAAAAGGAGGGTTTTCCAAAGTTTTATGAATCTTGGGGATTCCAAAAATATTGGCCATCCTGGGAAATTCTGTTCTTAAGAAGTTATAGACTTCATTGGTGATACGGTTGTCCAATAAGTATTCTTCTATCGCCAAATCAATCCTACGATACTCTATATTGATTTGGTTCAAGGATACCTCTTCATAGTTCCCAGAATTGAACAAAATGTCATGTATAACTCTGTTGTAATTAACTGTGTCAGAAATAACCAGACCCCCTCCCTTGTCTGGTTTCATTATCCTAATGTCATGATTTGCCACAATCTCTTCTAAACAGCTCCTCTCCCCCTTTGTCAAATTGTCATCAAATTGGGAAAATGCACTAGAATTTGTACGTATATTCTTGTATAGTCTGTATATGTCCTTACATACCTTTTGGGAGGTTTTTGGCGCCAAAAAAGGCTTTATAAGTGTCAATTACTTTGTAATTAATGGTTCTGATGAAGTCTGGTTACAGTCAGATGAAAGCGCTAAACCATATTTCTATTGCTGGAGCTGTGTGACTTTGTGGTTTAATAAATCGTTTTTTCACAATTTGTGGAATTTGTGGAATTCTCTTTTGGTTCTATTCACCCTGCCCGAGCTGTGGGATTGGTGCAGTCATCTGTGGATTTTTTGGTGTTCAGCGTGTTTGTGTTTACTTGAGTTACCTTGATGGCTGGTACTGGATCCCCATCTGCTTCATTGAGCAGGGAAGATTACACCACTCTGCGGGCGGAAGTAACGTCGCTTCAAAGCGACGTCAGTAAATTGTTGGAGCTCGTAGGGAGGTTGTCGGCGGCAGTTCAACAAGGGGCTCCAATGGATCATGGATCTCATCAACTGCCACCTGAGCCAGTACCATTACAGGCTTTAGCATCAGTGAATGCAGGGAGTGAGGACGATATACCGAATGGGCAAATTGCCATTATACCAATAGGAACTCTGAATGTGGACATAAACCTCGACACAAGGGAAGTGGATATTAATCTCTCGCAAGATGGCGAATTTACTTTTGACTTTAGCTTTTTTCACAAAAATGAAGAGGTACATCGGATGGGGCTAGACCCAAACAAAGGGAAATGGTGAAGACTTATTCCGCCACAGTGTCTCGAGGTGGCGAGTGCAAAAAAGATACTGTCAACAGAGACATTGTCTCTAGTCCTTATACCAAGTCAAAACCCCAAAGTAACCAAAGATTTTTACCTGGGGAAGTGAACAAAAGTAAAAATAATGTTTTAAATTTGAATGAGGTTTTTAGTAATTTTTTGAGTGATGATTTTTATTTTTCTTCAGGTGTTGAACACAGAAATACTCATAGTAGGAAGTTGTCAAGTGTTAACACTGAGCCTATTAATATTAAAACTAAAATATTTTTGCTGGGTAAAAAACTATTTAGTATAAAAAGTACAAAAATAGATAATGCATACCTAGAGAAATGTTTAAAATTGCAAACAGTGCCCAAAGGGTTGCGATTTTTTAAACTACCTCTGGGTATATCTTATACTAACAGTGTTATTCAGGAATTTAACTACATGTTTGACGAATTTGGGTTTACTTACATAAAGACACTTATGAGATTTAATGATGAGAAAATGTCCGTGTTGCTAAATGAAATAGAAGCATTGAATGAAGAAATTGTGCATGACAGTAACTTTGATTTGTGGCAGGATTTTTACTACAAACAATTTCAGGTTGCCAACAACAAAGCTACAGGCGTTTACAATAGGAAGTTGAATAAGTTAGAAAGGGATTTAGAGCATTATAAAATACAAAGAGCTTACATTTGGCCTCACAACAAAGCAGTGAAGGAGCAAATACGTGAGACTGATTACAATATGGGGAGGACTAGGGTTAACAGGAATGACAGACATGATGAAAACACAAATTTTCAGGGAGGGAGATTCTATCCTGCGCCAAAACAGTACAGGAGGAGACAGTAGACATTAAGGAGAGGCTTATTCACCAGTCTGTCTTAACACCTCATTTTGAATTAAATTCAGTCACTGCTCCTTTTCTGGGAGATACTAGTGTAAATGGCATTTTTACCAACAATAATGTGAACACATCTAGTACTTTGGTTCCACTAGTTCTCACTTTTTCTGGATTTAAGGTGTACAATTTTACTGAATTCTATATTTCACAAGAATTCTTCTCCCTTTTTAGTAAAGGAATGAAATTTATCCCAACAGCCAAATTCAACTTAGTTGATGTGGTTAAAGAAGTTAAATTGTACTGCCGTAGGCTGAATTTGGCCTTACAATTTAGGGATGACCAGCAGAACAGTAATTTCTGTTCTTTCACAAACAACAGGTTATGTAGGAAGAGTGCATATATACCTGTATCCAATCCCCAAGTGGCCCTTTATGAGAAGATGGTATCTAAGGACATATACAGACTATACAAGAATATACATACAAATTCTAGTGCATTTTCCCAATTTGATGACAATTTGACAAAGGGGGAGAGGAGCTGTTTAGAAGAGATTGTGGCAAATCATGACATTAGGATAATGAAACCAGACAAGGGAGGGGGCCTGGTTATTTTTGACACAGTTAATTACAACAGAGTTATACATGACATTTTGTTCAGTTCTGGGAACTATGAAGAGGTATCCTTGAACCAAATCAATATAGGGTATCGTAGGATTGATTTGGCGATAGAAGAATACTTATTGGACAACCGTATCACCAATGAAGTCTATAACTTCTTAAGAACAGAATTTCCCAGGATGGCCAATATTTTTGGAATCCCCAAGATTCATAAAACTTTGGAAAACCCTCCTTTTAGACCCATTATTTCGGGTTCTTATTCCAAAACCTACAATATAGGGGTTACTATTGACCATTGGACTAAACATGTATACAGTAATGTTCCCCACCTTATAAAAGATTCATGGGAATTTTTAAGTAGACTAACTCCTGAGGTATGGGTAGAAGAACTTACTTTTTTGACCATTGATGTTCAAGATTTATTTTCTTGTATTCCCAGTTCTACCGGAATAGAATTTTTTGGTAATAGTCTCAAGAAATATTCCGGACTTAGTTGGGACAGGATTAGTCTTATCCTGGACATGATGGGGTTAGTACTTGAACATAATTACATCCAATTTCAAGGTGAATACTTCAGGCAAACCAAAGGGGTAGCTATGGGGGCTTCTTGTGCCCCCATCTTTGCCAATTTGGTAATGCTTGAGTGGGAGAATCTGTTTGTTTTTCCGAGTGAATTTTTTAAGAACATCACAATGTATTCCCGATATTTGGATGATTTATTCATCATTTGGAAAGGGCCTACAGAGGACATACATAGGTTTGTTACTTATTTAAATAACACCACTAACTTCCTTAAGTTTATCTTCAAATTTGAGAAATTTGTTATTTCATATCTTGATACCTACATTAGTAACACTTCAGAAGGCTTTGTTTCCAAAATATTTGGAAAATCCACCTTTTCAAATGATTACATCGAATACAGCAGCTGCCATCCACACCACATTTTTAAGAACGTGTTTAAAGGGCAGTGCATTCGAGCAGCAAGAATGTCCTCTACTAGAGACATCATGGAGAGTGAAATTGATGGTATCTACCAAATGTTTTTGACTAGAGGTTAGCCAAAGGTCATGTTAGACAAAGTGGCAGGCTACGTTAAAAGCTGCTGGGGTAATAGATATACACCGCTATTAGGAAAGAATCTTTTGGACAACAACAAAAAGAAGGGTGGAGGGATTAGTAGAACAGTTTGTATCACCATGTTCAACCCTTACACCAATTTAGTGAAGGAGATTTTAAACAGACACTGGGAACTGATTAATTCTTCAGAAAATATTAGTTCATTTTTAGGTAGTCAACCTATTAGTATTTGTAAAACTTCCTTCAATTTAAAAAGGATGTTAGAGGGTGGTCCTAAATTAAAATCTACGCAGATTAAGAGTGGAACCAGTAAATGTGGCACTTTAGTCAGTGCACACACATTAATGAGAACAAGATTATTAAATTGCACAATGTTTTGCGTACCGTGTGTTATGGGAGAAAAGGGAACTGTAACACTCAAAGAGTAGTTTATATTGCCACTTGTGTCCTCTGTCCTGCCTATTACATTGGCAAGACAGAAAGGAAACTAAAAACACGTATATATGAACATTTATATAAGATTAAGAAAGGAGACGCCAAAAATGCACTCAGTAAACATGTGTTGGAAAAAGGGGAAGATCATGTATTTAAATTTTCTATTGTGGATCAAGTGGATATGTCAGTCTGTGGTGGCAATTGGAAGGTTTTTTTGGCATATAAGGAAAGTGAATGGCAGATTTTTTGTGATGCCACCTCTTTTCCCAGTCTTAATGACAGTATTAGTATAAAACCCTTTCTGTTATTAGACCGTGGATAATTTCTTCAGGCGAAAATGGACACACAAATATTGACTTTATATTGAATAATTTGTCTTTAAACGTCAATCATTTTATTTTTTGTGTTTAGGCTTGCAAAGTTATATATATATTTATAAACATATATATTTTTTTAAAATATGATGCATTTTAATACGTACCCGTCTAAATCTGTTGAAAGGCATCATTTTTTTTAAACAGTTTAGGCTTATTGTGATATTTCAACTAGGTATATTGTCAGGGTTGTATTTTTTAAAAATTTTTAAATATAAATACAAATTTTGGGAGGTTTTTGGCGCCAAAAAAGGCTTTATAAGTGTCAATTACTTTGTAATTAATGGTTCTGATGAAGTCTGGTTACAGTCAGATGAAAGCGCTAAACCATATTTCTATTGCTGGAGCTGTGTGACTTTGTGGTTTAATAAATCGTTTTTTCACAATTTGTGGAATTCTCTTTTGGTTCTATTCACCCTGCCTGAGCTGTGGGATTGGTGCAATCATCTGTGGATTTTTTGGTGTTCAGCGTTTTTGGTCTTACTAAAAGTCAGACAGGAAAAAACAAAAATGATCCTAGTTGCTCCAGACTGGCATCGCCAGCACTGGTACTCACTTCTAAGGAATATGTCTCAACTTCCTCCGTGGTACTTGCCTCAAATACCTCATCTTCTGTCTCAGCAGAACAATCAAATTCTGCACACTCTGCTCCAAACTCTGAATCTTGCAGCATGGTTGATCAATTAATTATTCAAACAACACCTCTCAGTAAATCTGTGATGGATGTCATTTTGGAAGCCAGAAGGCCTAGTACTAGAAAATCTTATGCTGATAAATGGAAAAGATTCTGTGCTTGAAACCAAGCTCAAGGAACAGACACAGCAAAGCCAAATACTCCTCAGATTTTACAATATTTGACTGAGCTGCTTGACAAGGGCCTATCTTTTTCCTCAGTAAAAATCCATGCCTCTGCCATCTCGGCTCATTACAACACAGAGCCTCCCCTCTTTTCTCATCCTCTGCTTAAACAGTATCTTAGAGGGGCCAAGAATTTAAGGCCTCCCAGAAGATCACCAACTCCTGCATGGGACCTCAATTTTGTGCTGGAAAAACTCACCCTGCCTCCTTTTGAACTAGCAGCTACTGCAGATTTAAAATTTTTATCTTAGAAAACAGCTTTTCTCTTGGCAGTCACTTCAGCAAGAAGGGTTTCAGAACTACAGGCTGTCATGGCAGTGGAGCCTTTTATTACATTTTACCCAGACAGGGTGTCCTTCAGGACCAATCCTTCTTTTATGCCTAAGGTGGTATCCAGTGTGGCTCTTAACCAGACCATTCACCTGCCAACATTTTACCCAAATCCGCAGAACAAGGGGGAGCGGATTCTGCATTCATTGGACGTGCACCGACAACTAAGATTCTACTTAAACAGGATCAAATCTCTAAGAAAGTCTGAGCAACTACTGGTAGCATTTGCTGCAGGGTCAAAGGGGAAGGCTATATCAAAGCAGACTATTTCTAAGTGGATAAGCCACTACATTTGTTTCTGCTACTTAAACCATGGTAAACCTGTGCCCAAGGGGATCAGATCACATTCCACCAGGGCTCTACTTCAGCAGTTTTTCTCAGAGGGGTTCCAACCAAAGACTTTCTAGAAGCTGCTACTTAGAGCTTTGTGCATACCTTCACAAAGCATTATCATTTGCCTCTCTTCTCCAAATCCAGGGCAGGCTTTGCCACTGCAGTTCTGCAGGATCTTATAGACGCTCCTAATGCTGTTTAGTTCCATCCTCCCATCCATAGTTTTGGGATTCTACCCAAATGTAATGACTGCAACAGTGAAACACTAAGAACATAGTACAGTTGTGTACACTTACCATAAATGTAGATGTTCAAGTATATTCACTGTTGTAGTCCGGGTTACCCACCCGCCATCCCCTTTTCTATACCTTTTCTTTCCTTCACTATATATATATATATATATATGTAAATTTTTTTTTTGCTCCCCATTTGGGAGGCACCTGACATCTGGGGCAAGAAAAACTGAATAAAATGGCGTCGGCTGCATGTTTTATACCCCTGACGACCTGACGTCATGGAAGAGGAGACAGCAACCGACGCAGGACCCAAGACTTTGTTATGCAGGCCGACTGAGTGCAACCTCCCAGCAGATTACCTAAATGTAATGACTGCAACAGTGAATACACTCGAACATCTACATTTATGGTAAGTGTACACAACTGTACTTTATTTCTGTTGAGGTTTATGGTGTTAGAGAAGGAAAGGAAAGCAGAGGTGGTACTGTGAAATGGCTTAAAGCCATGTTGAGACTTTGCCAATAGATTGTTCTGGATGAGATGGTACAGAAGTTGTTTATGGATGCACTTTTCCATTATTTTGGCCAGAGGGGAGAGAATGGCAATTGGGCTGTAATTAGATAGTTCAGTGGAGCTCCCCCCTTTATGGAGCGGTATAACTTGAGATGTTTTCTAGATGGAGGGGATGAAGTTTTCTGTAAGGGTTCTACTGATCAGTATGGAGACTGGGTATGCTATGGCGTCTGCGGCTTTTTGTAGGTATTCTGCGGGGAGGTGGTCTGCGGCTAGGGTGGTGAGTTTTAATTTGTTAATAAGGAATCTGACAATGAGGTAGGTACTGGTTGGAAGCTGAAGGAGAGGTGAGTAGATGGTAATTCTGTACGGGAGTTAGAGCAAGTGGGGATTAATTGACTGACAAAATTTTTGTATGGTCCCAGTGAAGAAACTATTAAAGGTGTTATCGATGTCTTCTAGGGGGTTTTGAGTATTATTAGATGGAGCTTGGGGTAGTGTTTCGACTTAGATGAAGAAGTCTGTTGAGACCCTCCCAGAACGTTTGAGGTTTGTTTTGATGTTTTTGTTGATTGTGGTAGTATTTTTTTGTCTAGTAGAATGGATTTTTTTGTGTCATTCCTAAGCTGATAATATTTCTGCCGGTCTAGAGGAGGTTTAGTTGTACGCCAGGTGGTCCAGGCTATATTTCTAGGTTTGATTTTTGTTCTGGTATCTTTTGTAAGCCATGGTGCAATTTTTGTTTTAGTTCTAATAGTATGAGCAGGGGCATGATATTCAAGGATGGTGAGGAATTTGGTGTTAAAGTATACAACGGCATCCTCAAGTGGCAGTTGTTTAAAGATTGCCCAGTTGCATAAATTAAGTTCATTTTGGAAGTTGGTAAGGTTGATATTCTTATTGCTTCTAGTTGTTTTGTAAGTGGGCTGGTGATGGTTGTCGGCTTTGTGCTTAATATTGAAGGTTGGTGAGTGATCACTTATGTCGTCCGGAAGTGTCCCAAATTTGTACATATGGGGATGACTATTGATAAGTATCCAGTTATGGATACTTTATTTTTTGGAGGGTTTACTAATTCTAGTGGGAGAGGTTATTGTTTGTTTAAACCCATATATATTTACTTGGGTGGTGGAGTTACTGCAGAGCAGGTTGTTCAGTCTATATTGAAGTCCCCAAGAATGATATATTCTTGAGGATAGGTATTGGATAACCAGTGGAGTATGTCTTCTAGGGTGTTAGTATTATTGCCTGGGGGAATATAGGTACAAGCTGGTTAGGCTTTTGTTGTTATTAATTAGTAATTTGGTAATAAGAACTTCTGTATTATTAAATAGGGATGGTTGTACAGAGTCTTTGGTGACATGTATTGTATTTTTATAAAGTATAGCTACTCCACCTCCCTTCCTAGTGGTCCAGTCTATTCTAAGTATATTGTAAACAGGTGGAAGTATCTCGTTATCCGCGGTTGTTGGTTTTAGTCAAGTTTCTGTGAGACCTGTTATGTCAGGTGTATGTACTGCTATGAGAGTATGCAGGCTGTGGACTTTGTTATTTATGCTTCTGATATTTAAATGGAGGACCAGAAGTGAACCAGGGGGCCTATTAAGAGGTTGTTTGGCCGTGGGATAGTTACTGTAGTTGGAGTTACTAGATAAAGATGGACCTGGGTTTGGATGGATGTCACCATCCATTGTAAGTGCGTAGTGTAGACTAATGAGTTTTGAGAGTTTATTTATTAGTTTTAGATAGTGTTTAGTTCTGGAGTTATTTTTGAATTTAATGGGATGATAGGTTACAGGGTGTAGTGTATTGGATGTAGGGGAAATAAATAAATGGTTTGCAGTATTAGTAGTCACAGCTGAGGTGGTTTGACTTTTAGGGTAATAGAATCCTAGGTAGCATTTGTTTTTATAGGTGGTGCGGAGGTATGTAACAAGCATCAGAGGTAATAGGGAAGATATTAGCAAGTGTTTTGGTGGTAAGGATTAAAGTAGGTGTGCCATTTTTGAGCCAGATGTATTGGAGAGGCTGTATAAGGAGAGTGGGAGGAGTGGTAAGGAGAAGGGGAACTCCTATTGTAATGTGAGAGTGGATGGTTGGATAGATAGCAAAGAAGGTGTGGCTACAGTAGTAAAAATTTAGTCATACTGGGGGTAGTTGGGAATAGGGGGCAGGGTGGGGTGTGAAGCAAGCCCGAGCGGGGCTTAACCAGACCACAAGATTTTCCAGGAGCCTGCGAATACACCGTGAGTACTTTTAACCAATGTAAGTCACTTGTTTGTATTCACAAGACTTTCTATAGAGATATTTTGTTGCTTTAGGTTAGAATATAGGCTGAATTAGTTGGGAGAGAAAGGTTTAAAAACTGGGAGTTAGGTTTTGACTTGAGGTATTATAGTAGTAAGCTGACTGTGCTATAGCCCCAGTGCGGTTGCGGTTTTCTAGCATAGACAGCGTTACACAGATAGAAAATTAAAAGTTAACATTAGTTTTTTTTAAATTAAAAACAGTTAGGGCTGCTGGTTAAGCCGCAGTCATCGTGGTGTTCTTCCTTTCAGGGTGGGAGCTGTAAGATAGAGACAAGGACAGAACCATGCTTTAAGTCAGCCGACTGGGTCCAGGAGCAATATAGTGTTGCTGTCAATCTGGGTACCCAAATCCCTCACTACTGATTTGTGTGCTTAGGACGTTGTTATTAATGTGATAATTTGTGGGGACGTCACTCTCCCCAATGGGGATGATGTATTTCTTTGTATTCAGCTTGAGGCCATGTTTCTGGCACCGATAATTTGTTTGGGTAAGACCCTCTTGGAGGATGTCCACGTCACTAGGGAAATTGATGACAGCACCCAGCTTGCAGTCATCAGCAAACTTGGTCAGCCATAGCCCACTGGTTTTGGCCTGCACCTCAGAAAAGTGTATCTCAAATAACAGAGGCCCCAAGACCGAACCCTGGGGTACGCCACTCGATATGGATCTACTGCTTGAGTTGACTTCCCCTATTTTCACTAGGTGGATTCTATCATTGAGCCAGTTAGCTACCCATCTGGTAACATACAGATTGATGCCTAGTTGAGAGAGTTTATCTATTATGCCTGAGTGTGGAATAGTGTCGAAGGCTTTGGCCAGGTTAAGGTAGGCACTGTGTACTGTCTTCCCATTTTGGGGAATAAGAAGCAGCATTGTACAGGACTAAAGGGAAAATAAGGAACTATTTAGATAATATATTTGAGTTTAGAAAAGCCTCAGTTAAGCAACTATTTTGATGATGCCAAAGCACAAAAACTTTCAGTACAGTGACTTGGGTAACAGAAAGTAGAAAGAATTGTTGGCAAACATAGGGAACCTATGACAAGAAAAATAACCAGAGATCCTATAGAAGTATTAGAGATGTTTGGAAATGTTATAAAAATTTGGATAAAGCAGAGGAATGTGGAAACACAGTAAAAGCACACATGGAAATGTTTGAGAGACTTAAATTACACCAAGGTTACAGCAAGATTATGCTCTATTATTAATAGCTAAAAATGTGATGATATTTGTATGATTGCCTGCTATGAAACAAAATATTGAAGTTTTAGGATCTTTGTGTGACTGTCTTTGAAAAGGTGAATTTATACCCCAGTTAGACTTCAGAGGATTTTTCTGCAGGAAGACCACAGTTGTTTGAGGTGTTATGGGAAGGAGAGGTATTTAGGAACTTGGATTTGGGGAATATGATGATTTGGTAGATTTTAAAAATTCTCTCTGGGGTTCTTTGAAAGGTTGGGGGAGCAAGTTACTGAAACCAAGAAAATTATTCTTTTGAGTTGAGGTACAGAGACTAAATTTCCTAGATAAGGTAAGGCACTACTAAGTTTAATGCTGTGAAAAAATGCCATCAATACAAAATGGAAATTAAAAGGTAAACCAACAATAACAGAGTTATTGACTGTTGTAAAGGAGATAAAATATTTGGAAGTGGGATCTTTAGAAAAGGGAAGGAGCAAACTGCATATAAATTAATGAATCTGTAGGAACAATATGTGTAGAATAATGTTCAGTTGGAATTATAATTCACACAAGGCAGAACCTAAATGACCTAATTAAAATGAATATTTGTTAATAAATAAACCATATATGAGTAATGTATGAAAGGGAAGATGGTAAACCTATGTATATATTTTTTTCATAACTGCATGTACTTATATTACAGTATAATATGTGAAGTTAATAAAGGTGGTTAAAAAAAGAACAGCTAAAATAGGAGGAAAAGAGATGAAATGCTGATATGTAAACAGGGAAGTCATTATGAGCAGATGGAAGAAAGTGATAATGATTTGGAATATTATGTATAACAGTGTTTCTAAAAAAGGGGGGGTCATACAAGCATCCTGGAAGAAAGCTGTGGTGACTGTATTACCCAAAGAGGGTAAATGCTCTTCAGAATAAGTGCATATAGACTCATTTTGATTTTAAACCATGATTATAACATGTTTACGTCAATACCGGCTAAGAGAATGGCAAAAGGTGTTGCCAAAATTGATCCATGTAAAACAACAAGCAATGTAATTGTAATGTAATAAGATAATTGTAGAAACTTCAAAATCACAAACAAAGGTCCAGGTCCACAAACAGTAGCAAATATTTTTTTCACCAACACCAGTATGAGCGCTTTCGTCTTGAATAACAAGACTTCATCAGATATCCCCACATGAGTTTACTTAACTATTTATACCATATGCCATTCGGTCTAATTACAATTTAAAGACGTATAGTACCTTATAATACGAAGCCACGTAGATTACTTTGTATATTGTATTCCTGTTCCTAAATATCCTTTAACATACATAACACAATTTTGTAGAATTCATAAATGTTAAAAATAATATTAAAATAACATACAATAAAAAATGCAAAAGTGCAAAATAAACAGTGAACACTCCCTAAAATGATTACAATTGTAATGCTTTTGCTAATAACACTAGTTTAATGGTAATATATTCATTCAAACCTGGGGGAATGTTAGATTTAAGTCTCAACTGCCATTTTAATTCTTTATTTAACAATACATTTTTGACATCACCTCCTCTAGAATTTATTTTAACTATGTCTATAATACCAAGTTTAAAACCATTAAAACCAGGACAGACTACAGAATGCTTATATAGTACACTAGCCTCTTTTTTTGCTCTTAATGTCATAAGCATGTTCATACATTCTATCCTTAAGAGCCCTCTCCATTTTTCCTATGTAAAATGCAGGATAATTTACACATGTTGCTAGATACACTATCATTTTCGTATTGCAATTCCCTTTACAAAACCTCACTCTACTCTGCATTCCATTTTGTAAACATATACTAAAAAATATTGAAACATTGCTTGCAGTGACCACATGCAGTAGTCGCCTTTTTAATAAAAGGTTTCAGTATTTGCATATGTTCAAATGTTCTTTTAAAATTTATGCCAGTCCTATGTGTGAAAATGGGTTCAAACCCCACCATATTAAACAATTCCTTATTTGTTTTAAGCATACTCCAATTCTTCCTAATGATGTCTGTGAATGTCCCTGTAAACCCATTGAACTCAGTTACACATGCTTTTTGAAATTTTCTATTTTCCTTAACCTTAACTGTAATCCCCATGGGGTTACCTAAAAGTGGTTTGTATCTAATACCCCTTCCTCTACTCACCTCATCCAGTACTCCTTTCACAATCTCTCTAGGATAACACCTCTCCATGAACATGTCACCCAGACTGTTCAGTTCCTTATCCAGCTCTTCTCTATCCGAAGTTATTCTTCTAATACGAACTGCCTGTCCCTTAAGGCTAATTTTCTGAGCCATAGGATGGTGACTAGTGTAATGTAAATAACTATTACACCAAGTGTTCTTTCTATATATTCTTGACTTAAAACATTGTTGAGTTAGAAAAAGGGTGGTGTCTAAATAATTTATACTTGAAATAATTTTAGGGAGTGTTCATTGTTTATTTTGCACTTTTGCATTTTTTATTGTATGTTATTTTAATATTATTATTTTTAACATTTATGAATTCTACAAAATTGTGTTATGTATGTTAAAGGATATTTAGGAATAGGAATACAATATACAAAGTAATCTACGTGGCTTCATATTTATAAGGTACTATATGTCTTTAAATTGTAATTAGACCTAATGGTATATGGTATAAATAGTTAAGTAAAATCATGTGGGGATATCTGATGAAGTCTTGTTATTCAAGACGAAAGCGCTCATACTGGTGTTGGTGAATAAATTATTTACTACTGTTTGTGGACCTGGACCTTTGTTTGTGATTTTGAAGTTTCTACAATTATCTTATTACAATTACATTGCTTGTTGTTTTCCAGTTTTTCTTTGGGGTCCAATCTACGAGTGGTGCTGGTGGCATAGATGTTACGTTTTATCCATTACTGTTTGGGTATGGAGCACATATCTGGAGATTCTACTTTAATCGAGGGAGAGGAGCTGTTTGGTTTGGACAATGTTACATCTACCTAAAGTGAGCTACGCAAGATTAGAGATGAAGTGTCTGCCTTAAAAGGTGACCTCACGTGGTTACTGGAACTATTCAGTCAAAGAGAAGTGACGGGCGGGGCTACACAACCTAGCATGGCTTCTCCAGGCGGTAGGCGTTCAAAGGAAGTACCGGTGACGTCATCCCCACGCTCACCATCATCGGGAGTTATGGTGAGGGTAAGACTGTAGCAGCGAATGCATTACGAGCTCCAAGCCCTGACACAAGACTAACGCAACAAACTAATGCATTGCCGGCCCAAGGACACGGTGCTTTGGATGTGCGAGGTGTATCCGTTACATGCAAGTGTTCAGGAGGTTCAAAAGGTACTGTAAATAATGGCGACTCTGATGGTGGTCGCAATGCTGCTCATGGACACAATTTTGGTGATAAAAATGTGTATACTAGTGACTCTAACCCGCATAATGCTGAACTTCTATCATTCAATGATGTTATTTCTAAAAATTTTGAATTCGATTCTGCTGTAGGCAGAAGCAGAGAAATATTTGTACATACTGTTGATGACAGCACACCCACATTGAAAGACATGATTTTTTGTTGGGAAAAAAAGTTGTTTAAAATGAAATGTTTACAACTTGACAATGGGTATCTGCAATGTTGTCTCAACCTTAAGGTGGTACCGCAGGGGCTTAGAATGATAAAATACCCCTTTGGGGTTATGTACAATGAGGAAATTATTAACGAATTCCATAGTTTTTTTTAATGAATGTGGGTTGGGGCTTATGCATAGATTAATACAATACAACGAGCCGGCATATCCTTGTACATCATTTCTAGGTTTAATTTCCTAAGGTAGAGTTTGAAATCTACAAGTGTGTTGGCCACATCCCCGTAGTTATTTACTACAAATTTGAAACCTTTAGAAAAAAGGTTGAAATGTTCAACCTTTGTTAGTCGGCACGAGTAGGTGTTTGCCTTACAAACACAAGGTACAGGGTTTGAGTCTCACAAGGGATAACTGGCTAGGCTTAAAATGGCTCACAAGGGCAGTTAGCTTAGTACTAACCTATGAACCTATGTACGGATTTGAAGGGTTAAGTGGTGAAACTAAATGAGGATATCATGAAAGATGTGTTATTCTGTGAATATGAGCAACTCTATAAGAAAGTTTTATATAGAGTGAACAAGAGAGTGGATACTATATATTCAAGAAAACAAAAAAAGTTTGATAGGGATAAACAGCAGTATGCTGAATTTAAAGCGTACCCAGGACCCTATAAAAATGTTAATTATAATATCGATAAGAACCAGAAAAATAGTAATGGGGGTACATCTGTGGAATAAGGGTTCATGGACAAGAGAGGGAAGACAGAGTGGGTCATATTCCATCTAGGGGACTGGATGAATTGGATTCATTCCCTGAGCATAGTACACATTTTTTAGCAGTGAGAAGATCAGAAAGGTTGGCCAGCAAAACCAGATACAATTCGGATTCGGGACACCCCTATATACACCAAGGGGACAAACAGAGTTGGAAGAAAGTGGGGAAGAAAGGGAAATAACATATGTCTCTAACACTGATGGCAAAGTAAGTGAATATAGGGGTTTCAGAATATTTAATTACATGACTGTTAATCTTAAAAAAGAACATTTCAACCTTTTTTCTAAAGGTTTCACATTTGTAGTGACTAACTACGGGGATGTGGCCAACACACTTGTAAATTTCAAACTCTACCTTAGGAAATTAAACCTAGAAATGATGTACAAGGATTCTAATATGGAGGAAGAAAGGTTTACAAAAGGACTTTTTAGAAAAAGTACAACCAACCCTCCCCTACACCCAGTGCTTATGATGTTTGAGAAATATGTCACGGAAGAAATTTATGTAGCATATAACAACAATAGAGGTAACATGGAGGTTTCTAACTTGAACGAAAAGGAGACACTATTGTTAAAAGAATTAAAGGAACAAACTGATATACGTATTATGAAGCTAGATAAAGGGGGAGGCATAGTAATTTATGGTATGGAAGACTATAATAACGCTACAACTAATATTCTGATTGATACCAATACTTACTGTCCAGTTTCCAGAAATGAAGTAATGATTGCTTATGGAAGAATAGATTCCTTGGTAGAAGAATATTTGATTGAGAACAGAATCGATGGTAGACCATACAATTTTTTAAAGCAACGTTATTCTATCATCCCGAATATTTTTGGGGTACCTAAGGTACACAAGTGTGTTGGCAACCCTCCCTTCAGACCCATAGTGTCTGCAAAAAACTCTAAAACACATCCTTTGGCATTATATATATGTATTTTTGGACTAAGGAAATTCCACATAAAATCGATCATTTAATTAAAGATTCATGGGAATTCCTTAGTAAATTAACACAGGATGTATGGAAGGAAAATTTGAGTTTCCTCACCATAGACGTAAAGGATTTGTTCACCAGTATACCTAGACAGGAGGGGCATCAACTTTTTAGTGAGAGTATAGACAAGCACTCCACCTTGGCAGGAGATCAAATTCAGTTAATTCTTGACTTGATGGAAGTGGTACTGGATTACAACTATATTAGCTTTCAAGGTGAATACTACCAGCAAACCAGTGGTGTGGCAATGGGGGCAGCATGCGCCCCCATTTATGCCAACCTGGTGATGTTGGAATGGGAGCGGTGTTGTATATTTGATGGCCCTTATAATAGGTATATACGTCTTTACTTGAGATTTTTGGACGATATTTTTGTTCAATGGGATGGGGGTAAAGAAACCATGGATTCCTTTATGCAATATCTAAATGAATGTACTACATATTTCAAATTCACATTTGAGTGGAATAAATCAAGTATAAATTATTTAAACACCACCATTTTTCTAACTCAACAAGGTTTTAAGTTAAGAATATATAGAAAGAACACTTGGTGTAACAGTTATTTACATTACACTAGTCACCATCCTATGGCTCAGAAAATTAGCCTTGTTAAGGGACAGGCAGTTTGTATTGCAAGAATGACTTTGGATAGAGAAGAGCTGGATAAGGAATTGAACAGTCTGGGTGACATGTTCATGGAGGGGGTTATCCTAGAGAGATTGTGAAAGGAGTATTGGATGAGGTGAGTAGGGGAAGGGGTATTAGATACAAAACACTTTTAGGTAACCCCATGGGGATGACAGTTAAGGTTAAGGAAAATAGAAAATTTCAAAAAGCCTGTGTAACTGAGTTTAATGGGTTTACAGGGACACTTACAGACATTATTAGGAAGAATTGGAGTATGCTTAAAACAAATAAGGAATTGTTTGATGTGGTGGGGTTTGAACCTATTTTCACATGTAGGACTGGCATGAATTTTAAAAGAACATTTGAACAAATGCAAATACTGAAACCTTTTATTAAAAAGGCGACTACTGCATGTGGTCACTGTAAGCAATGTTTCAATATTTTTAAAGAGGGTAGTATATGTTTACAAAATGGAATGCAGAGTAGAGTGAGGTTTTGTAAGGGGAATTGCAATACGAAAATGATAGTGTATCTAGCAACATGTGTAAATTGTCCTGCATTTTACATAGGACAAACGGAGAGGGCTCTTAAGGCTAGAATGTATGAACATGCTTATGACATTAAGAGCAAAAAAGAGGCTAGTGCACTATATAAGCATTCTGTAGTCTGTCCTGGTTTTAATAGTTTTAAATTTGGTATTATAGACATAAGTTAAAATAAATTCTAGAGGGGATGATGTCAAAAATGTATTGTTAAATAAAGAATTAAAATGGCAGTTGAGACTTAAATCTAACATTCCCCCAGGTTTGAATGAATCTATTACCATTAAACCAGTGTTATTAGCAAAAGCATTACAATTGTAATTATTTTAGGGAGTGTTCACTGTTTATTTTGCACTTTTGCATTTTTTATTGCATGTTATTTTAATATTATTTTTAACATTTATGAATTCTACAGAATTGTGTTATGTATGTTAAAGGATATTTAGGAACAGGAATACAATATACAAAGTAATCTACGTGGCTTCATGTTTATAATGTACTGTACGTCTTTAAATTGTAATTAGACCTAATGGTATATGGTATAAATTGTTAAGTAAAATCATGTGGGGATATCTGATGAAGTCTTGTTATTCAAGACAAAAGCGCTCATACTGGTGTTGGTGAATGAATTATTTGCTACTGTTTGTGGACGTGGACCTTTGTTTGTGAAAAATGATCAGTGTGCTTTTGTGGTGGAGAGGCAAATATTTGACAACCTTAATAGAATAGTGATGATTCAGATGGATCTAGAATGTAAGAAAACACTGCTGTTGTAGTGAGTCGTGATGCAGAGAAAGCATTCAATAGTCTGGAGGGATTTTGTGAGTAATGCTGTGGCAGCATTCATTCCATGGTGATAGTAGAGTTAATTAGGGGGAGAGTTGAAGGGTCAGAGGCAAGAATTCAAGTGTGAGGGTTCATCTGTGAGAAGCTTTGTTTGAACATGGGGTGTCCTCTTCCCTTTAATTGCTTTATATTGACAAAGAAAATAAAGGACTTACAAATGCAAATAAATAAATGGTGCAGTAATTAATAAAAGTTAGTTTTATTTACAGGTTATATTATTTTGCACTTGAAAATTCAAGAAAAGAACATTTGGGAGTTGTGTAACAATATACAGTTTCAGGTCTTTTTTGGATATACAATTAGTGAGTGTAAAATAGATGATTTTCTAGTAAACTATGTACCCACACATGAATTAGTTCAGCAATGCCTAATATATGAGGACATGATAAAGTGAACTATTTAGGTGCATGGATTTAAATGATTTTCTTACAATAGCTAAGGATATGTGGGAAGAGAATAATGCAATAATAATACAAAAATTGAGAAACTGGAAGCTCTTGATTATGGATAGTAAAATGCAAAGGATTTTTTTTAATCCTGTCCTGAGCATCCACAGCTCCTCTGTGCTAGTTCTGTGGTTTAGGCTGCCTGTTTTCGCCTCCCGTAATCCATCTTGGGTGCTCCATCCCTGCTTTAAATGCAAAAGGAAGATTTCCGGCCATCATCTGAAGACACCCTGAATTGGCCAGCTTGCCTGGTACTTAGAAAAATACTACTGAGAAGACCCCCCCCCCAACAAAGTTGTGTAAATGTATGTTGCTTAACACTAATTAAATGTAGATTTGATGTACTGTCTGTCTGCCCTCCCGTGTGTGCGTTCTAGCGGCCTACCACAGACCGTTTGCCCTCTCCCCCTCTTGTTATCGCTAGCCTAGAATATATTTAAACCTAAGACTGGTCCAACTATCCCTGCTGTTTGCTATTTCCTTCTACCATTAGGTGGCAGTGTCTACCAATATAAATCCTAGATATTCTTTATAATCCCAACAAGTTTTATTTTTTCACAAACATTTGGTTATGAGTTAATATCCTTAGACTGTAAATATCTTCTCCTCCTTGCTAAACCACCCTCTGTAAAGGCAACCTTCATTTTCTGGCTGGAAATATTTAGCTCATACCTTCCAACTACAGCCTTTAAACTGCTCTTTGCTGATACTTTTTCTGCCATACTCACCTCTATTAAGCCCTCCCCCCTCCTGGAACTGTTCTTCCTACCAACATTTCACCCCTTTATTCCCCTCCTACCTTCTAGCCCTCTAGTCCAACCACCTTCCCTCCACCTATCCCCTCCCCTGTATCTAGTTTCTTCCTGGAGTTTACTTATATCTCCACAGACTGTGGTGCCATTTTTAAATCCTATCCTGAGCATCCACAGCTCCTCTGTGCTGGTCCTGCAGTTTAGGCTGCTTGTTTTCGCCTCCCGGTAGGTCTTTTCAGCATATCTGTCTATCATTTGCAAGCCTCTAAGCAACTGTTGTGCTAAACTCCATATTTTTACTTGTAACTGAGTTTTTGGGTTATAGATGGCCTTGTGCTGATAGCTATCACTCCAATGCAATGTTTGTAACTGTGTTGCAAGGTTATTGTTGGTCTCGTGCTGACCGCTTCGTTTATCTGTGACCTACATGTGTTTTTGACCTCTGCAAGCTGCTTTTGGGACGAGTGGGGCTCTTTTCTACACTGACTAATGCTGCATTAATTTAGTATGGGTGTGTGGAGACATGCGTGAATGGGCGTACCTTCGTTGAAGGTTGTGCATCAGGGCTGGTAACTCAGCACGTAAAAATCACCTACCAATCATTAGCGGACTGGAGTTCCACTGTGGCGACCCCTAGCCGGGAAAAGCTGAAAGACACAAACAACAAGGGGCTTGATTGAATACTGCTGGCTTGTCACCACCAGAAACCTGGTGTAATGTCCTGTTAAAAGGACGTCAACCAAAGTGCATCGCTGAATGCCGGATAGCCTCTTAAGGTGGAATAAAAATCCCCCTTCAAGACTTCCTCTTAAAATCAGGTTTAGCAGTCATTTTTCTTTCCATTTGTAACTATAAGGGCTCCACACAGCTTATACACAGTCTTGGGGACCGTTTTGCCCTATATACTGTACTATTTGACTGCTTCCTTTGTACTGTGTCATTTGCCCTTTGCTTAGATTAATTACCAGCTTAGCAGCTGTAAGCTGCTTTTGGGACGAGTGGGTCTCATTATGTTGTCGCCAGCTGCATTACTTTAGTCTGAGTATACAGGGCTCGACTGTTGCACTTTGCTGGCCTAGTCTGTGCTCCAGATGTCCTGTTAAAAGGATGCCAATGAACATATATCTTTGAAGGCCTTTATTTCTCTTTTAAGGTGGATCAGTGGTCCTACTAGAGCCTTTAGCTTAATTACTGGCTTAGCAGCTATTTTTCTTTTCTGTTTGTCTCTATGAGGGCACCACATGTCTTTTATATTGTTCTGAAAACTGTTTTGAAAGCTGTTCCGCACAAGTTATTGCACAGCATGAACATATCGTAGTTTATTATGTTAGTCTGTTGAGCACTATGTATTGCACTGTTTAGAGATTTTATAGTATTACTTTATCATTTACCCCTTGCTTTCTGCTGCTTACATTTGGCTCTAGTGCTGTATAACCCTGTCCTCTCAAACGGACTAGGGTCACTGATAGCATGTTGAACTGCTGAATGAATGTTTTGTTCTATTTAATGGAGCCTGTATTGCCTAACTTGTATTGTTCATAGCATAATGTCTACTGCTTCCCATTGTTAATCCCCTAAACCTAATCTTCCTCTACATACTTGCTCCAGCTTCATCTAACCATAGCCTGTCTCTAGTACTGTGCTTTGTTACACCCTCCCTTCTTCTCTAAACATCCCTTACCTTCTACCTTTCCCCTCTACATCTGCAATATTAACTACTCAATGTTGTCTCCCTCTCCTCTGCAATAATCCATCCCGGGTGCTCCCTCCCTGCTTTAAACGCAAAAAGAATACCTCTGGCCATCACCTGAAGACAGCCTGAATTGGCCAGCTTGCCTGGTACTTAGAAAAATATTACTGAGAAGACCCCCCCCCAACAAGATTGTGTAAATATATGTTGCTTAGCATTAATTAAATGTAGACTTTATATACTATCTATAGAGTTAGTCTGCCCTCTTGTGTGTGTGTTCTAGCAGCCTACTGCTCTCCCGTATGTGCTTTCTAGCGACCTACCGCAGACTGTTTGCCCTCACCCCCTCCTTTAAACCTAAGACTGGTCCAACTACCCCTGCGGTTTGCTATCTCCTTCTACCATTAGGTGGCATCTACCAATATAAATCCTAGATATTCTTTATAATCCCAGCAAGTTTTATTTTTTCACAAACTGTTATGAGTTCATATCCTTAGACTGTAAATATCTTCTCCTCCCTGCTAAACCACCCTCTGTAAAGGCAGCCTTCATTTTCTGGCTGGAAATATTTAGCTCATACCTTCCAACTACAGCCTTTAAACTGCTCTTTGCTGATACTTTTTCTGCCATACTCACCTCTATTAAGCCTCCCCCCCTCCTGGAACTGTTCTTCCTACCAACTTTTCACCCCTTTATTCCCTCCTACCTTCTAGCCCTCTAGTCCAACCACCTTCCCTCCACCTATCCTTTCCCTGCAGCTAGTTTCCTCCTGGAGTTTACTTATTTCTCCCACAGACTGTGGTGCCATTTTTAAATCCTGTCCTGAGCATCCACAGCTCCTCTGTGCTGGTCCTGCAGTTTAGGCTGCTTGTTTTCGCCTCCCGGTAGGTCTTTTCAGCATATCTGTCTATCATTTGCAAGCCTCTAAGCAACTATTGTGCTAAACTCCGCATTTTTACTTGTAACTGTGTTTTAGGGTTATAGATGGCCTTGTGCTGATGGCTATCACTCCAATGCAATGTTTGTAACTGTGTTGTAAGGTTATTGTTGGTCTCGTGCTGACTGCTTCATTTATCTGTGACCTACATGTGTTTTTGACCTCTGCAAGCTGCTTTTGGGATGAGTGGGGCTCTTTTCTACACTGACTAATGCTGCATTAATTTAGTATGGGTACAAGGGGCTTGACTGAATACTGCTGGCTTGTCACCACCAGAAACCTGGTGTAATGATGTCCTGTTAAAAGGACGCCAACCAAAGTGCATCGCTGAATGCCAGATAGCCTCTTAAGGTGGAATAACAATCCCCCTTCAAGCCTTCCTCTTAGAATCAGGTTTAGCAGCCATTTTTCTTTCCATTTGGAACTGTAAGGGCTCCATACAGCTTCTACATGGTCTTGCGGAACGTTTTGCCCTATATACTGTACTGTTTGACTGCTTGCTTTGTACTGTGTCATTTGCCCTTTGCTTAGATTAATTACCGGCTTAGCAGCTGTAAGCTGCTTTTTGGGATGAGTGGGTCTCTTTTTATGTTGTCACCAGCTGCATTACTTCAGTCTGAGTATACAGGGCTCGACTGTTGCACTTTGCTGGCCTAGTCTGTTCTCCAGATGTCCTGTTAAAAGGATGCCAATGAACATGTATCTTTGAACGCCTTTATTTCTCTTTTAAGGTGGATCAATGGTCCTACTAGAGCCTTTAGCTTAATTACTGGCTTAGCAGCTATTTTTCTTTTCAGTTTGTCTCTATAAGGGCACCATATGGCTTTTTTACTGTTCTGAAAACTGTTCAGAACAAGTTATTGCACAGCATGAGCATATCGTAGTTTATTGTGTTAGTCTGTTGAGCACTGTATATTGCACTGTTTAGAGATTTTATAGTATTACTTTATCATTTACACCTTGCTTTCCGCTGCTTATATTTGGTTCTACTGCTGTATAACCCTGTCCTCTCAAACGGACTAGGGTCACTGATAGCATGCTGAAATGCTAAGTGAATGTTTTGTTCTATTTAATGGAGCCTATATTGCCTAACTTGTATTGTTCATAGCATAATGTCTGCTGCTTTCCATTGTTAATCCCCTAAACCTAATCTTCCTCTACATACTTGCTCCAGCCTCATCTAACCATAGCCTCTCTCTACTACTGTGCTTTGTTACACCCTCCCTTCTTTTCTGAACATCCCTTACCTTCTACCTTTTCCCCCTCTACATCTGCAATATTAACTAACTCAGTGTTGTCTCCCTCTCCTCTACAGTAATCCATCCCGGGTGCTCCCTCCCTGCTTTAAACGCAAAAGGAATACCTCCTGCCATCACCTGAAGACAGCCTGAATTGGCCTGGTACTTAGAAAAATACTACTGAGAAGACCCCCAACAAGATTGTGTAAATGTATGCTGCTTAACACTAATTTAATGTAGACTTTATGTACTATCTCTAGAGTTAGTCTGCACTCCCGTGTGTGCATTCTAGCAGCCTACCACAGACCGTTTGCCCTCTTCCCCCTCCTGTTATCACTACCCTAGAATATATTTAAACCCAAGACTGGTCCAACTATCCCTGCTGTTTGCTATCTCCTTCTACCAAGGTGGCAGCATCTACCAATATAAATCCTAGATATTCTTTATAATCCCAACAAGTTTTATTTTTTCACAGTTGGTTATGAGTTAATATCCTTAGACTGTAAATATCTTCTCCTTCCTGCTAAACCACCCTCTGTAAAGGCAGCCTTCATTTTCTGGCTGGAAATATTTAGTTCATACCTTCCAACTACATACAGCCTTTAAACTGCTCTTTGTCATACTCACCAATAGTGTTCTTTCCCTGTCCGTTTGCCCTACGGGCTCACTCCGCTCCCCTACCCTGCCCCCAATTTTCACCCACCCCCAGTACTCCTAGCTTTATTCCTACCCTCTCAGCCGAATTACCCTATACCAGCTCCCTCCTCATTACTCCCCCCACCTATAACCATCCTTCTTAAACTCTGTAATCTGTACTCCACCCAATAATTATAGTCCTCTTCTCTTTCCTTAAATCTCTAGAGTACCTCCATCACTTTTTAAACCCTTTCTTCTTCATAGCCTTCTCTGTTTTCCTAATCACTCATACCACTCTCTTTGTTCCAACATGCTCTCTTCAAGTTATCACACCCTCCAGTCCCCCAGCCTCCTCTTTCTGTTCCTACTTCCCTTATACTATGCTACCTCATATTCCACCTATGCTTGTCCAATACCACCTACAAAGAAAGCTACCATACAAACCCGCCTTCTCCCTCAGTCTTACACCCATTTCCACTATATCTCCTCTTTCAGCCCAACCCTCTGCACCTATTCCACCCTAAACTCTTTTCCTCTAAAGTCAAGACACTGTCACCTGCTCCAATCTACAATCTACCAAAATTCATGCCTGGTAGACCAATATGGCTAAATGATATCTCCTTCAGCAACATAGTCCAAGTTGGTGATATTCATCTTAACCCTGGTCCTACATCCTTTATTAACTACACTCATCCCTTACCCTCTTCCTCCTGTCTCAACACCCTAAAGATTTTTACAATTAATGCACAAAGTCTAAACAACAAAGTACACCAATTTCAAGCTTGGTTAAGCCATAACCAGCCAGATATCTTAGCCATCTCTGAAACCTGGCTCAAGCCCTTAATCTCCGACTCTGAGATTCTGCCCCCAGGATTTCATTGTCTCAGAAATGGCTGACTAAATAAAAAAGGTGGAAGCACTGCCCTAGTCTACTCCAACCTTCTTACCTTAATTCCCCTCCAAATTCCAATTCCTCAATTCCAGAACAATGAACTAACTGCTGGAATTCTAAAACTAAATAAACATAAAAATATCTGCATCATTGCCCTATATATATCTCACCTGGTAACAATATCTCTACATTCAAAAATATTCTCCTATGGGCCTCTACTGAAATTAACTATGAAACTTATATCCTTGGTGATGTGAATATTGACTGGAATAAAATAAATTCCCCCTCTCCCTCCCTATCCATTAACCTCTATGACTTCACTCAAATAACCCTCTCCATCACTCGACCTAACAAAATAAACCCTCCCGGATCCACTATAGATTGGATCCTAGTCTCAGATCCAAATAAAATAACCATTTGTGACACAATTCCTGATACCTTTAGCGACCACTTCCCAGCCTTCATGCATCACTCAACTAGTTCTTCCCCACAGCAGCATCAATACATTCAAACTCGTAACCTCAGTAGCTTCAACCCAACTTCTTTCTCAAATACTTTCAAACAAATGAACTGGCAAATTCTAAACATCCTTCCTTCTGACAAGGCTATAGAATACTTCAGCTCTGTCTTCCCTGATACTTTAAACTCACTAGCCCCACTAAGAAACAAAAGGATAAAAACTAAAACTGCTCCTTGGCTATCCAAAGAGACAAAAGAGATTATACACCACAGAGACGAGCTATGGAAGCTTTACCAAAACAATAAACTGGCCAAATACCTTGCTCCAATATAAACAGCCCCGCAACCGTGCAAAATGGCTAATCACCAAAGACAAAAAATCCTATTATGTCAAACTTCAGTCCAATAACAATAAAACCTCCAAAAAATTATGGAACTCAATAAACTCACTCCTCAATCCAGGCTCCAAGAATAATCCATGTCCTGACCCAAGTAAATCTGACCTCGAAATAGGCTCTGAATTTAACTCATTTTTCATAGACACTATTACTATCCTCACCAAGACATTTCCCAATAATAACCCAACTGCTCTACACTCTCCCCCTTCTAACTCACCTCATCTGTTTGAACTCAAACCCATCTCCACTATCTTTATAAAAAAACTTTTGTCCAAGCTTAAACCTTGCACTAACGCTCCCGGCAATATTCCCTCTTACTTCCTAAAATGTGCTGCTGATGGCATTGCTCTCCCAATCAGCATCATTATCAACTGATCCATAAAAGAATCATATGTCTCCAAACTCTGGCGCTCAGCTTATATTCTTCCTCTTCATGAAGGAGGCAAAAATACCAGCATCTCAAACTTTCACCCCATTGCTTTGCTCTCACCAATCTCCAAAATCCTAGAAACATGATCCACCTCCAACTTATGCCTTTCCTGACCCAAAACAATCTTTTCCCACTCCTACCCATCATGGCTTCCATCCAGGCCATAGCACAATGACCGTTCTACTCTCTTTCCTAGAAACTGTCAATCAAGCCCGAGATTCAGGCCACTTAGTTTCTACTGTTTTACTCAATCTGTCTAAAGCCTTTGAAACTGTTTTCCACAAGCACTTTCTCTGTCCTCTCTCAAACCTTTATCTCTCACATAATGCTTTATCCTGGTTCTCCAGCTGTCTATCAGACAGATCACAGGCAGTCAAATGGAAGGACTCAATCTCTTCCTTCCTACCTTCCCCAACTGGCGTACCACAAGGATCCATCCTTGGGCCAATGCTTTTTAACATCTTCATCAATAGCTTTCACACTGCCATTCCTGATGGTAAAATCATTCAGTACGCAGACAATTCAACCTTAGTCTGCTCTGCCTCAAACCTCTCTGAATTACTGACTAAAACCCAAACTGCCTTCTCAACAACGGAAAACTGGATGCGCCAAAACCTCCTCTCTCTCAATGCAAATAAATCAAAGATTCTACTCTTCCCTCCCACAAAGACGTTCTCCTACGATAAAAACAACTTCAAAGTCTATAATCAAACCAACTCACCTATAGAAGTATTCCCCTCTGCCAAACTACTTGGCATTACTGTAGATGAACGCCTCACGTTTGATATTCATATTCAACAAAATATTAAGAAAACCCACCAAAAGCTAGGTATAGGAATAATCACTTTCTCTCTAGCTCTACCAGGCAAACTCTGGCCTCGACTTATCTTCTTCCTTCCTTATTATACGGAGCCCCTTTCCTAACCAACCTGTCCTCCTCTATTACCCGTAAACTAGAAAACTGCTACAACAAAATCTCTAAATTTGCCTCTAAATCTAAAAATACCACCCATCACTGCCTAACCCTACAATCCTTGAATTGGCTTTAACTCCCAAACTACCTAGACTATCTCCAACTCACTACTGCACATAGACTCATATTTCACCCAACAAAATGTCCGGCTCTAACTAAAATCCTTCTCCCTTAAACACCCAACAGAGCTCCCAGATCTAAAAATCAGAACTTAATTACTATCCATAAACCTAAATGTCCTGCTGGCCAAATTCTCCTATCTTTCTCACTAGGCAAAAAATGGAATTCCCTTCCCTCCACACTAAGAATCATACCAAACTCAGAAAACTTCAAAACCCAACTATTCAAACACCTGTCCACTAAATGGAAATGTACCTGTATTCACTCAACCTAATCCATGGGGGTTCTCGTTCTGGTTCCCAAGCTTTACAACTCTCATAGTTATCTTCCTATGAGCCTATCAAAGCTCTCAACAACTCCTACAGCTACCCTCTCAACAGCCCAACCTTGTAAATATTGTAAATAGCATTCTTCTGTTGATGTGTGTATGTAAAGCTTATTTACATTTTCTTAAAAGGCTTGTATGTAAACAGTTTTCACACGTAACATATATTTGTTTTCCTCAAATGAAATTGTATGATCCCTACCTTCAAGCTTAATGAATTTGTCAACTATGCATGATATTGAATGCATTTATGAGTAACTATTCTGCATAATATTATCTTTAATATTAACTATCGGTTGTATCTAAATTGTATAATGCATCTTGGAGCTTTTTTCCCCGGGCCTCCACTGAAAATGGGTCAGTTCGGCCCAGTGGACTTCCCCGGTAATCAAACTGCAAATAAATAAAGCGGTAAATATTTATTTGTCCATCTAGTTTTATACTTGGGTAAGGCATATTTTTATGAACCAGAAGAGAAGTTATGCATGATAATAGAGTTGAAGGAATTTGTTTGGGAGGGGAATATGGCAACAGTTAGGTGAGGAATGTTGATTCTCCCCCAAGAACTAGGTGGCTTAGGATTACCTGATTTGAAGGGATACTTTAGACCTACACAGTTAAGGCTCATATGCATAGCACAAGCAGAAGGTTATAAATCTCAGTGGAAAGAGATAATGGAATAGGGGAGATGAGAAATATGGATAGACTTCAATTTTGGATGCAGGTTCTTAAGGAGAATGACAACAACCATAAAGAGTATATTCATGAGGTAACAAGTATTTTAAGATCTAAGTCAGCATAAAAATTAAGAAAGATTTTGCCAGCAGGGATTATGTGAACAGGGTATAGAAAATAGGCAAGGGGCTGGAATTTATAGGAGGCTATTAGAAAAGGAAATGAGGTAATGGGTACCAGTAACTACATAAGGAATGGCAGTAGAGTCCACATAGAAGTTTGGACTTCAGGTTAGAGATTTCCTTCATTACCAGGGATTGATACCTGAATAGGAGTCCTAAGTTAAAGACTAATTCTGGTAATGTTTTTAGTTGACTGTAGAAAAGAAGCTGTTGTTAAAAATGGATAATTAATAGGGCATATAAAATACTGCAAGATAACTGGAAAGGCAGTTTACAAAGGAACATTGGGAGGACATCTGTATATCTCCCAAGTATGCAGTAAAATCCAAAAGGTGTAGGATTTTTCCTTGGAAATTTTTGCACAGGTATTTTTATTCCTTAAATTTCAGAGTTTTTTTTCCTCGAGTAGACAGCAAATGCTGGAGGTGTGTTAGGAAAAAGAGTGGTAATCTGTAACATTTTTTTCCTTAGGGAGGGAGGATGTAATGAGTTGGCAGATTTTAAGAATTCCTTACCGAGTACATTGTCTGAAATGTTGGCAGAGCAGATGGTTGTAACTAAGGAAGTGATTATTTTCAGCACACAGGATCTGAATTGCCTAGACATAGTAAGTCCCTTACTATGTTTAGTGTTATTGGTTGACAGAAAAGCAATTACTAAAAAATAGAAATCAAAATCTAAATCATCTGTAACTGAAGTACTGAATAGTATGAAGATACATTAATTTGTGGTGGGATCTTCAGAAAATGGCAGGAGCAAATTGCATAAAAATAAATGGAATTTTTAGCAGCAATGGATATAGAATAATGTTTAGTAGCAGGAATGAGGTTTACTGGATGGCTGGAACTGAGAAATTTATGTAACGTTGGAGAGGATTAGTCTTAAAGAAAATGTATATGTATACTGTATGAAAATAATGTGAAATGTCACTTTGGATTGTTTTATTTTCTGTTAATCTAAGTGTGCCCTTTTCACTTCCACAGTTATTTAATAAAGAAGTTAATTAGGATACCACATTAAGATATATATATTTTTAGTCGGTGACTGAAAACGCATTACTTTCACACGGTTTGCTGAAATGCACATAATCACACACACATATTAGCCATTCATGGACCCATTCTCATATACTGTCACAGTGCTCAGAGACATACACACTTGCACACACACAATTACACTCCAGTTCACAGGCAGCAGTACTTCCATTGGTTATCTGTGCAAGGCGAAGTGGCTGCTAGTAACTGCACAGATTCCTGCCATTGAAAGGCATAAATCTATGCTCGTGTCCTTTTGTTAGGACCTTATCCCGACACACATTTGCAAAGTTCAGTTGTATATAAACCCCATACTGTACTATAATCAGGAGCCATGCCAGAAGGTCCCTGTACTTGGATACCTCCACAAATTACTGCTATTACATGTGGAGCTCTGATCCTCACTGCCTAGAGTGCACAGTGGTGATCCTAGGCTGCAAGAAGTAATTTATTAATGTGAATGGTTTTGCAAAGTATGCAAGAGAGCCTGCTGTTGTCATGCATACCTGACAAATGTCTGTTTATGCCTCCAGTGTTGTGTGTAATAGAATATGGAAACTGAAAAATGCTCAAAGAAGATATGGAATATTTGATATAGAGCAAAGAAAATGAATTAGCTAGAGGCAGCTGGTAGGGTAGCTAGGTGTTAAATTTGAATGACTAGATAAACAGTTATTGGATGCTTTCTTTTTACTTCTTTATAAATAAACAAAATATTCATTCTGATTTCTCCATTCCTGCAGATACCATCTCCCCTCATGGTTTATTTATAAGCTATAGAATGAACTAAATCTGCAAATAAAAGTTCTGTTCTCCATAGCTACATAGGTTATTACTAGGCTAGCTGACCTTGTAGGCCATTTTAAGCCTAGCCGGTCTTCCTTTTGATGCTTGAATTAACCTATCCTGTTTGGTAATGGATTGGCCGTATCCATCCCATGGTCAATTGTAATATATTACCCCTGGTTGAGGATAACTGGGTTCATACTATATATAATTTGAGGGGACCCATGCATGGGATAAAGCATTTTGGAACTGCCTGTGTCCATTAGTAGTACGGGGGGGGGTCTTGGGGTAATTTTTGTATTACCCATCCATTGATCCAAGTTCTGCTTGAATACAGACAAGGATGAGCTTTGTTTATATGGATGGGGAGTGTGCTCTAGGGCAGTGGCATGCACAAGATATAGCTGTCCCTGCAAACCATTTTCTTGATGTGGCACTGATGTTGGGACTGAGTACTCCTGATGCTGTTTGAATTGATGTGCAGTATGTCCTTCAGTATTGAGATGAAGGTAATTTTTTTAGCAGTCTGTAGGATACTGAATATGGTGACAAGATTTTGAGGCAGTCTATATAAGATGTATTGTTTCGGCCTTGTATCCTTTTAGTAAGGTATTTCTGCTGGCGTTACATTTGTTGCATGTGCCTGGATAGATACATGCCATAAAAGTGTTATACTTCATGACTGGCCTAAAGAAAGATGAGTAAAGTGGGACAATGACATCTCTAGATCTCAATGCAGTCCATTTGTTTTGGTGCTAATGTGATGATGACTGTTATCGTCATAATGATTTGATGTAAAACATTTTGTTATGGCATCTAATTTGAAGGGCATTCCAGCAGGTAGCATTGTTGCCTTACAGCAAGAGGGTCTGCAGTTTGATTGTCATCTGGGGCACTGTCTTTGTAGATGCTGCATGTCCTCACTGTGTTTGCGTGGGTTTCTTCCAGGTCCTCTGGTTTCATCCCACATTCTAAAGACTTGCAGTAGATGGGCTGGACACACTAAACTGGCCATGGGTATGAGTGTGTGCCTGTGTGATATTGGTCTCTATTAGTTTTCTTAACATAGCAGCTACTTTCCCCATTTCCACCACTCCAGTTTCTTCTACTTTAATTCTATTCCAGTTATATAACTATACATATGTTTGGTTTGATAGATTTTCTGTGTATATTTTATACTGTATACTACATGTATATTTTATATCTATATACTGACTAAAACCCAAACTGCTTTTTCTACTACTGAAAACTGGATGCAACAAAACCACCTGTCTCTAAATACAAATAAATCTAAAATTCTACTATTTTCTTCCTCCAAGGCTTTCTCGTATGACAAAAATTCATTCAAAGTCCTTAGGCATACCAACTCTCCCATTGAAGTGGTTCCCTTCGCAGAACTTCTTGGCATTGCTATTGATGAACACCTCAAGTTCGATATCCATATTCAACAAAATATAAAGAAACTCCACCAAAAGTTAGGTATGTGTTACAGGAACAATCTCTTTCTCTCCAACTCTACTAGACATACTTTGGCTACTACTTATCCTCCCATCCCTGTTATATGGAGCCCCTCTTCTAACTAACCTGACCTCTACCATCACCTCTAAATTAGAAAACTGCTGTAGCAAGATCTCTAAATTTGCCACCAGATCCAAAAATTCCACCCATCACTGCCATACCCTTCATTCTCTGAACTGGCTAGATAGAACTCCCTAATTACCTAGACTACCTCCAACTTACTACAGCACACAGACTTGTACTTCACCCAAATAAATGTCCAGCTCTAACTAACATCCTTCCCCCCTACACCCTTAAGAGACCTCTCAGATCTGAACATCAAAACCTAATTACTATCCACAAACCTAAACAACCTCCTGGCCAACTTCTCCTCTCTTTCTCACTAGGCAAGAAATAGAATTATCTCCCATCCAGACTTGGGACAATAGCTAAATCAGAAAACTTTAAAACCTAGCTTTTCACTTACTTGTACTCCAAATGGAAGTGCACCTGCTTTCACCCTGTCTTATTCTATTTAACAAATGCCCTAAGGAGGTGTTACTCCTAAGTTCCTAATCGCTCTAACACCCCAATAACTTATCTCCTTGAGCTGACTCAAGCTCTCTGCAGTTGCTTCTCAATACAGTATTTCTACTTTGTAAATATTGTAAATAGCTTCTTACGTCAAATGAATGCATGTAAAGTGTTTCCTTACTTTAAACGATTATGTATAATGTCTCTGCACTTCAGTTGTAATGAAGGTATATTTTCAAATGAATCTCTACAGTGCAACCATTCAGATATATCAAAATTATCTTTGTTGATCAAGCCTGATACAGAATGTACACATTTGTAAACTGTACTTTATGCTGTAACTTACTTTTGTAACCTTGCTGTTTTATGTTATATGGAGCTTTTCTCCCCAGGCCTCCATTGAAAGCGGGCACACTTGGGCCCAGTGGACTTCCCCCGGTCACCAAATTGAAGTAAGTAAATAAAATAAATATTTTGTTTGTATATGCTTACTCATAAATGTAAACTTTTGTAATTTGGTTACTGTACATTGTTTTGTTACATTGTGATGTAACCTGGGCTGAGCCTATAGTTGGGCATTGTTTTATCAGTATTTTACCTAGGTAAATAAAAAAACATTCAGTCTAGTTGATTGTCACTGTTGATATGATACCCCAACCCCATGTGCACAAATGTGAAAAATGGGCTATGGTTAGATAGGTGGGTTGCATGATATGTTTTGTTTTGCTGTGGAATAAATACTTTATTTTGTTTTGATAATGTGTAATTGGTTTTGTTTTGTAATTGTTTGGTTTGTTGCTTATGCTTGGGGATAATAATAATTCAATGTTTTTTTACCCTGCCCTCTTAAAAATTATATGGGATTCAAAATAGCATATGTATGACATACATCATGACAACAAATATCAAAATAAATAAAATAAATGTTATTCTTTATCCATTGTATGCATGCATATATACCAATATGTATATTAGCTACTTTACTGCATGTTGTATTTGCTTGAACTCTCAGCTGATGTGCCATGTAAATAGTTTGTGACTGTTAGCTTGTAAATAATGTATTCTTGTTAACTTGTATGTGGAGCTTTTCTCAGCGGGCCTTTGCTGAAAATAAATGGACTTTATATCCAGTTGGACCTGCCCTGTAAACAAATGTCAAATAAATAAATAATGGTTTCCGTTGTTAACATCTTTTCTGCAGGTTTGTATTTTCTCTCTTTGTAGGTCAAGTGTGCTGCAAATAATTAATCTCAGTACCAAGAGACTGCTATATTCATTTATTTTTGAATGAAAATGATTTGTTTTTTCATTGTCACATAAACAGTAGCTGAGGAGAGTGGTATTGGCAAAGCAGTGAGTTTCTGTCATCCCATGTTAGAGATTTTAGATGGTTGCTCTCTGTAAATTAAGATATGCAAAAGTATCTGGATGTTGCTTTGCAAGGCTATGTTCTAAAATTAGTTCCTCTTTGTACTTTGCTCATTTAAATACAGGAGTAGCGGTGTGATTTTCACATTTCCTTAACACATATCTGAAGGGTAGTGCTATGAATACCACCCAGTCTGGTAGGAGTAGTGCTTATAGGAAATATGTGGATTACTGGGAAAGTTTTAGGAATGGAAGAGTTAAAATTAGTGGATGAGGAAGATATTAAAGGAAATGAGATAATATTTTATGAGTAAACGAAAATGGAATCCTGTAGGGAAGGGTGGGAAACTGTGGTACAGTAGGATAATGACAGATTTGTATTTAGAGAATGAGCATGAGAGGTAGATGAACATCAAAAAGAAGAAATACAAGAGGAAAGAGATTTACGAAGCTATCCACTAATGTGGCGATTTCATTTGGATAGGTTATCGGTTAAAAGCCATATGAAATATAAACTATATGACGAGAAAAAGCGTAGTTTGAAGGAGTATGAAGTAGAAGTGTGTGCAATTTTTTTTTATGTAGAAGAATTAAGTGGTATTGAGAGAAAGTTTACAATAGTTGCAAGACTGAGTAGGTAAAAAATGGGTACGAATATGAGATATGACTAACAAAAAGTAGGACAAGGAGTGGAAAAGTGAATAGGATTTTTATGACAGGTATCCAGTTTATTTGACTAGGGAGGTGTTAAGACATTATATAATAAAAACTGGGTCCTGAATGATGTGATTCAACAGATGAAATTTTTACTGTTGTGGACAGTTGTGGTGGCGTTGAGTAATAAAATAGTATCAGTAATATTGATCTGAAGTAGCTGACTTCATTCTTTCTGCACATATGGGTATACGGATCAGATTCGGATCCGAGCCGGCAAAACTTTTCAAGCATCAGCTCCGAGCTCCAAGCTCCTCCCCTACCTATATTACATCACTTCCTCCTATCTAGCCCCAGATCTCGTTTGCCGCTCTGTGAGTCAACATCGTGGTCTCTGAGCTCCTAGCTAGTTGGTAAGGTTTTTGGTCCTTTGTTGCTAATTGCTGAGTGTGAATACCTTCCCTTTTTCCTCCCTTACTTCACGTTTGGTCGTCGTGTTAGTAAAAAAAAAAAAACAATATATATAGAGTTATTAATCTAGTGTAGTGTAATATTGTGTTATTGTTAATCCGCCTAGGCCCAGTCCCTGTTAAGTGTGTGTGTGTGTGTGTGTGTGTGTGTGTGTGTGTGTGTGTGTGTGTGTGGGCCCTAGGTCTTTTTCTGTCTTTTACTATGGCTGATCAACCTAACGTTCTCTCTAAAAAGTGCACAGAGTGTGGTCATAAGCTTTCTCCAGCCAATGGCCACACTCTGCATGTTCTATGTTTAGGGGTCGCCCATCTGTTGGCATCCTGCGACACTTGCTCGGGTTTTAACCCTAGGACGTTGAAGGATAGTCAGGTTAAGCTTGTGGCTAAAGGTCTTGCTACCAGTTTCTGCCCTGGAGTCTGCCTCTGTTTCCTCCCCAGCTGGTGACTCTGTGCAGGCAGGGACTCAACCTCCCGCCAGGCCTGCTTTCTCGGAGTCGTCTCACAGAGGTAGGGACAAGAGAGAGAAGGAGAGGTGCCATAAAGAGAGGGACAGGCCCAGAAAAAGGTCTCCGGACAGGGAGTCCTTCTCCAGCCCCTCTTCTAAGGTACCCAGGTCTCGTTCTCCACGGCTCCACTCTCCCCGTTTCTCGTCGGAGCCGCCAGAGCCCGAGGCACTCCCCTATGATCCGACCCAGACCCAAGTCGGTCGCTTTCTCCAGATCAACTCGGAGTGTATCTGAACTTGATATGGACAGGCTTATGAGGAGGTTCATCCAGAACCAGATTCAGATGGGGGTCTTACCAAGGCCCTCTCCCATTGGTGAGGGTCCTCCTTCTACATTGTTCCACCCTATTGCTCCTTCCCCGATCCGACCCGATGCTTCTGGGTTCTCGTCCGAGACCTTTCGGAGCTGTGGGGTTGGCGCCGATGGTTTTTCTTTTCCTCGACACCGGCGGTCACGGGTTCCTTGGATCCGATCTCAGATCCAGGGGACTCTCGGAGCCGTGGTCGGGGAGTCGGACATGAGGGTCGAGCTCTCGCTCTTTTGGATCCCACACTTGGTGCCTGGACTACCCCGCCGTCGGCTCCAGTCCCTGCTTCGGTGCCAGGGAGAGCCTCTTCCTTGCGTTCTACGGAGGTGTGCTCTCCATCAGCATTCGGGGCAGTGGAAAGGGTCCTCTCCCAGGTGTTGAGACCTCAGCTCACATCCTCGGATCCCACCCAGACCCCTCTGATTTTGGATTTTGCTCCCATGGCCCTGTCTCAGGGACAGCCCATGCCAAGGCAACCCCAGGTTGTTCCCCTCAGGGAACCCCCGGAGGCTTACGAATCCTCTCCAGAGAGTTACACTGGAGAGAAACCTCGTAAGCGCAAGTGCAAGAGGAGGCACTTGGACTCCCCTGAGTCCATTACCACTGATAAGGCTTGGATGAAGGAGAGGGTTACCCCAGATCACCTACCAAGGATGTCTCATTCGGAGACATGGAGATCCTCCACCGAAGAGGAGGTTGGTCAGCCCCCAAACCCTCTGCGGATGAGTCC
This sequence comes from Protopterus annectens, assembly GCF_019279795.1. Lineage (NCBI taxonomy): Eukaryota > Metazoa > Chordata > Ceratodontiformes > Protopteridae > Protopterus > Protopterus annectens. The sequence continues at coordinate 46,540,520 of NC_056725.1, forward strand.
GTATTCCTGGAGGCCTTTGGCGCTGGCCCACCTGCTTCCTGGGACTCCCCTCCAGCTGACCCTTTGGTGGACCTCATCACTACTAGGGCATGGAAGGATCCTGACACCGTAGAGCCTATACCCAAAAGGCCAGACAAAGTTCTTTCCCCGCCGTCAGACAGGCAGGCATGGTCCAAGTGAGCCCCGGTAGACGCTTTGGTGGTTGCAGCTGCCACAAAGAAGGAACTGGCACAGGAGAGTTCCTCAGTCCATCCACCAGACAAGGAGTCCAGGTCGATGGATCATTTTGGGAAACGCATGTGCTCATCAGCGACATTTTCTATCCGTGTGCCGAATTACTTGGCACATGTCATCCGACTGCAGCGAGACCTTATATCGGAGCTAACTGAGTCACCCCTGGAGTCTCTGTCGCAGCAGGACAAGCAGTCCTTTACCGCAAAGATGACTACACTGAAATCAGTGACTAATACCTCTATGCGTCTCCTCTCTCATACCACAGAGGGAGCTGCTAGAGCTGCTGGTACAGACGTCGCCTTGAGGCGACATGCCTGGCTCAGGCTGTGTCAATTTGTGGACCCCTTTAAGTTGTCTTTCATCATTGCCCCATTCGATGGATCATTTGGGAAGACTGTACGTGACACACTAACCCAGAGTGAGAAAGATGGAAAGACTTTGTCAGCCGTTGGAATCCGCTTCTCTAACCCCCAGAGGTCCTATTCCAGGAACCAAAAGGGGCAAAAGAAGATGTGGTTCCGGAAATCACAGTCCTTTCATGACACTCAGGAATATTCGTCCCCCAGAGGTAGAGGGGGACAGGACCAATGCCGTCCTAGAGGCAGAGGGGGGGTCCCAGAAACTTCGGGTCTAGGAAACCTTTTTCCGACAGACCCGCTCAGCAACCCTGAGGGGTTGCCCGGCTGCTCTACTCTGGAGGCAGTCTGGGGAAGATTTTCCTTACATCCAGCGGCAAGGGAGTCCATTACTGTAGACCGCTGGGTGTTAAACATCATATCCAGAGGATATTCTATCCCCTTCATTTCACATCCCATAACTCCAGCTCGCCTTCCAGATGTTCCACCCACTCACAGGGAGGCTGCAGCTTTAGAGGTTTCAAAGCTGCTACAAAAACGAACCATTGAGCTGGTTCCCCCCAGATCAGTCTGGATCAGGCATCTACTCCAGGTTATTTTTAGTGCCAAAGAAGATGGGGGACCTCAGGCCCATTCTGGACCTGTCTATCCTCAACCTGTCGGTAGGGAAACAAAAATTCCGGATGGTCACTCTACAGTCCATTCTACCGTTTCTGAGAGAATGCGACTGGATGTGCTTGTTAGACCTCCAGGACGCTTACTATCACATCAAGGTCCACAAGAGCTCCAGGAGGTTTCTCTGCTTCCGGCTAGGGGCCAGTCACTTTCAATTCAGCGCCCTACCCTTTGGTCTCACCACAGCCCCCAGGGTGTTCACCAAAGTTATGGTGGTCGTTGCGGCTCACCTGAGACTTCAGGGCATTCAGGTATTCCCCTACCTAGACGACTGGCTCTTCGCTGCATCCACCAAACGTCTCTTGTGTCAGGCCCTACGCTACTTCCTCGATCTGGCTTACAAGTTAGGCATCATGATCAACCTCAACAAGTCCCACCTGACTCCGGTTCAGATCATAGACTTCATCGGGGCATGGTTGGATTCGATTCAGTCAAAGATTTTTCTCACCCTGGAAAGGATAGGAAATCTCAGACTCCATGTATCTGCGATCTTGGAGCACTGTAGTCACAGCAGCAGATGTTCTCAGGGCCCTGGGTTTGATGGCAGCCACAATCTCTATCCTCCCTCTTGCAGGTCTTCACATGAGAGTCCTTCAGTGGACTCTGGCAGTTCAATGGTCCTGGCTAGACCTTCCGATGAGTTTCCACAGCTGAATCAGACATGCAGAACGTCACTCCAGTGGTGGCTTCAATCAGCGGACTTTTTTGCGGGGTGCAGCTTCCTAGCCCCTCCGGCTCAATCCACGGTGACCACGGACGCTTCCCAGCTCGGGTGGGGGGGCACTTCCTGGGAAGAACGGTCCAAAGCACGTGGTCCCCTCCAGAGACCAAGCTGCACATCAATGTCCTGGAAATGAGGGCAGTGCTTTTATCGTTGAGAGCCTTCCATCCTGTCCTACCTCCAGGAACAGTAGCCATTCAATCAGATAACATGTCTGTAGTTTGGTATATAAACAAACAGGGAGGGACTCGATCCTACCCCCTTTGTCGCGAGGCCATGAGGGTTTGAGAGTGGGCCATATCCACCAGCCGGTTTCTCATAGCAATGCATATCCCGGGACGCTCCTACATTCTAGCGGACGTTCTCAGCAGAGCAATTCTTCTTCCTTACGAGTGATCTCTGAAACAATCAGTGGCGGAGAAGATCTTCCGTGTTTGGGGTCAACCTTGCTGCGACCTCTTCGCATCTCCTTCCAACGCGAAGTGCAGCAGCTTCTTTGCTCTGATCCCCCCTCCGGGGGATGTCCCCAGGGAAGCTCGAGTCCATGCTTAGCCTCCCAGGCTACTGTATGCTTATCCCCCATTACCTCTCATTCCGAAGTTCCTTCAGAGAGCTTGCCGGCTGCAGTGCAAAGTCATTCTCATAGCTCCCTTCTGACCGCGCCAAGTGTGGTTTCCCTTCCTATGGTCTCACCTGTTGGCTCCTCCATGAACTCTAGATCCATGTCCGGATCTAATTTCTCACCCGTCGGGCTTGCCCCTGCCCAACCTGGACAGTCTCAAGCTGACGGGTTGGCTGCTCCAGTTCCCATGATCATCAGGACTCCCGGACTTTCGTCCCCTTGTTAAGAATATTCTGGTAACTTCTCTTAAAGCCTCCACTAGGAAACTTTACAATAGCAAGTGGAGACGTTTTTGCGTATGGGCCTCTCAGCGCAATCAGAACCCCTTTACAGCCCCTGTTCCAGTCATATTGGATTTTTTGGCAGATCTTTTTCAGTCAGGAGCAAGTGCTTCCACCATCAAGGTTCAACTGGCTGCCATCTCCAATTTTCATGTAGGTGAAAATAAGGTCGCTCTGGCTTCTGCCAAACTGTGTAAAGCCTTCCTGAAGGGCACTTTTTTATTGTGACCACCAGTTAAAGAAACAGTGCCCCCCTGGGATTTGACTTTGGTCTTTCAGGCTTTGACTTCTCCCCCTTTCGAGCCAGCCGGTTCTGTTCCGATTAAGTTTTTGTCGTGGAAGACAGCATTCTTGGTCACCATCACTTCAGCTAAAAGGGTTTTAGAGTTGCAGGCCTTATCCTCCTTGCCTCCCTATTTGGTTTTCCACAAGGATAGGGTTTTGCTGCGTACAAACCCTTCTTTTCTTCCCAAAGTGTCTTCAGCAGCCAATATTAATCAATCTATAAATTTGCCAGTCTTCTTCCCAAATTTTCAGAATAGAGGTGAACGTAAGCTTCATTTATTGGATGTCCATAGACAGCTTCGTTTTTACCTCCATAGGACTAAACCCTTCCGGAAGTCGGATCAATTGTTTGTCTCCTTTTCAAAAACCATTTTTGGGCAAAGCAGTTTCGAAAGTGTCCTTAGCAAAGTGGATCACTCTGTGTGTTGCACAAGTTTATAAGGACAAAGGTTTATCTCCTCCTGGTGTACTGAAGACTCATTCCACTAGAGCAATGGCCACTTCTGCAGCTTTCTGGTCAAGAGTTCCATTAGACGATATCTGTGCAGCAGCGACTAGGGCCAATTCGCACACATTCATCTCTCATTATAAGTTGGATCTTATTTCTAGAGGGAGAGCATCCTTTGGCTCTGTGGTGCTCAGAAATATCCTTTCATAAGGGCCTCCCAGGAATACTAGTAGCTGGGGACTCTGTCCCATATGTGCAGAAAGAATGAAGTCAACTACTTCAGATAAAGAAGTTATGTTCTTACCATAATGTTCCATCTGAGTAGTAGACTTCATTCTTCTGCACCTTCCCTCCCTCCGTCCCCCTCACTCTTCAGGGTTTCCTGTTTAGGGTTGTGGTTATGTTGCTTTTTAGTGACAGCAAACTCGATCTGGGGCTAGATAGGAGGAAGGGATGTAATATAGGCAAGGGAGGAGCTTGGAGCTCGGAGCTGATGCTTGAAAAGTTTTGCCGGCTCGGATCCGAATCGGATCCGTATACCCATATGTGCAGAAGAATGAAGTCTGCTACTCAAATGGTAGGAACATAACTTCTTTTTATAGAAGCAGTGTGAAGGAGGGTGTATGACTGTAAATATTTTAACCTGTTTTATTATATTTTATTTTATATACATTATATTTTTGATTTTTCTAGTGATTGTGCTTATTGTTTTCTTTGAATTTTATGATATAATTTAACGAAGAAATCCCTACTCTTTTCACAAAGTGTCATGAGATGTTTTACATTTAACTGAGCAACTAATATCTTAGGCCATTGTTTCCGAAACTGGGGTGCATGGATCCTTGGGGGTCCATATGATAAATTCTATGGGTCTGTGAGCTCACTTTCACCCACCTGCATTTCAGACATCATCCGCAACTGACCTTGTAAATGAAAAAAGAAAAGTTGCGCTACTCATCCACATTTTATTTAAAAAAAAAAAAGAAACAAAAGAACCTGTTTGTGGCTGAGCAGCTTAATTTCCATTTTCACGGCTAAGCAGCTGCTTGCCCTGAGTTTTTAGAGAAGAAGAAAATGGAACAACGTCCGCATTTGCGGCTGGTACTGAGCAGCTGCTCACTTGCCGTGTGTTTTCTGCCAGCAATTAGAACTTGGTGGAAAATTTAAGCAACTGTTCTGTTCCCTCCAAGTAAGACAGGTCTGGATTTATAAAAATGATGAAAACAGCCCGGACCACCGCTGTAATACGCTAAAACTTTTATTGTACCAAATAACTGAGTGCTTTCGCCAGAATCAGAGTCTGGCTTCTTCAAAGTCTGCTTTCGCCAGAATCAAAGTCTGGCTTCTTCAGAGTCTCTGAAGAAGCCAGACGTTGATTATGGCGAAAGCGATCCGTTATTTGGTACAATAATACTTTTAGCGTATTATAGCGGTGGGTCCGGGCTTTTTTCATCATTTTTATTTGTTGTATAGTCCCTTGTGGACTGCAGTGTTTTATAGGTCTGGATTTATGTTGGTCGCTGTATGGGTATGCTTTCTTTCCCTTTTGCCAGCTAATGGAAATTACTGCAGAGTTGATCCGGATGATCTTGTTGAAAGACCCTGAAGGTATTTTGTTTTGTTGAGAGAGTAGCTGTCAACTGTTCAGATTTTCGCAGAATGTCCAGATTTTTGCCTTATTTGGTCTGTTCTCATAAAATGGTGTTTTTCTGGCAAATCCCTGGCAAATCATTGAGGACTGAAAGTCAAAAGATAATGTCAGGCATTTGAGCTTTAGACTTCAAATGCTTCAGAAAATTCATACTAATGCAAAACTTGTTCTATTAACTTTCTAAGTTTTTAAGAGCAGTGTTTGTTCAAAATGTGTCCTTAGTTTTGGTCCCCATTAAGGCTTTATCCATATTTGGTTGAGTGTGTGTGTGTGTGTGTGTGTGTGTGTGTGTGTGTGTGTGTGTGTGTGTGTGTGTGTGTGTGTGTGTGTGTGTGTATGTATGTATGTAAGAGGGAAAGATGTGTGTGTAAGAGGTAGGCAGCATACCCTTTAGCTGTCCAGGTTTTTGCCTCATATTTTTATTCTGTTTCTAATAAAATTGTGGTTTTTTTTCTGGAAATCCCTGGCAAATCATTGAGGACTGAAGTAAAAAAATAACGTCAGGCATTTGAGCTTTAGACTTCATATGCTTCAGAAAATTTGTACCAATGCAAAGGTTGTTGTTCTATTAACTTTCTAAGTTTATAAGAGCAATATTTAAAATGTGTCCTTAGTTTTGGACTGGAGATTTTGCAAAAACCTGGACAGCTAAAGGGTATGCCGCCTACCTCTTACACACACGTCTTTCCATCTTATATATATATATATATATATATATATATATATATATATATATATATATATATACACACACACACACACATACACACATACACACACACACACACACACACACACACACACACACACACTTCTTAATTGTGTTTATACTCATTCACCACCTGTTTACTACCTACTACATTTACTAAGTTTTTGCCAAATAGCTCAATGAATCCATTAACTATTACAAACCTATACCAATTGTTAATACTATTGTGTAGATAAAAAAAAATATTGTATTTTAACATGTTAAGCAATGTGACTTATACCATGAACTGACCAAATTATTATGTACATGTCTTAACTGAATTGTCTTATCTGAAAATGACCTATCCAAAATGTACTGTATACATTGTATAACTATATATATATATATATATATATATATATATATATATATATATATGTGTGTGTACACAGCTATGTATAACTGTCTTATCTGAACTTTATTTCATGTATTTGGTTTCCTTTCATTGTATTTGTATTTGTACTTCCTTTCATTATCTATTTATATTTTTCTTTCTGGAGCTTTTCTCTCCAGGACTCCATTGAAAACGGGCCCCAGTGGCCCAATGGACTATCCTGGCAAACAAACTACAAATAAATAAATGAATAGTTTTGGCTTTCTGTCCCCCCCCCCCATTATGACAGGCTTTGTGTAGATTTCTTGCGATGAAGAGGTTGAGAGGTATGGTGTGTGTGTGTGTGTGTGTGTGTGTGTGTGTGTGTGTCTGTAAGAGGGAGGGGTGGAGCGTGTGTGTGTGAGGGGAAGGTACGTGTGTGCATGTAGGATGTAGGTAGCACATCCTTAACTGTCCAGGTTTTTGTAGAATGTCCAGACTTTTGCCCCATATGTTCGTCTGTTCCTCATAAAAAGGATTGAATTTGCTAAATGTGATAGACATTTGAGTTTTATGCATATAATTCTTTGGAAAATGCATACTAACACAAATCCTTTTATTCTAGCAATTTTCTAAGTTCATGAGAGCAATATTTATAATCCGTCCCTATTTATTTTAGACTTTGTCCGAATTTCTTGCACAAAGAGGTTGAGGTATGTGTGTGAGAGAATGAAATGCCCTAGCTAGGGATAGCAGGTAGTTAGTAATTTGCTTAGGCTCAAACCCTGTACCTTAGCTACAGGAAACAAGAGCCTGAATCCTCTCTACCCCAACTACCAAGCTGCATTTCTCAAGGAACTGAGTTTCAGGTGCATTTTTCAAGGAATTTAGTTCCAAGTGCATTGTCAAGGAATTGTGAGCTTCAGGTGAAGGGAAGTTTACTGCTTTTCATGCTAAGTCTGCTTACAATGTGCAACTGTCTTGTTTAGCTAGCTAGCAAATGGTACCACTATTGTGTTACAGCATTTTAAAGCAGTGTTAGTAGTACAACAGGTAACGTGCTTGCATTTTAATAGAAGGCTGTGGGTTTTACTCCCACAGCATATAGATGGATTGCTGGATACTGTGTTGCATTTTCGTGGGGTGGGGTGCTGAAGTCCTGAATACATCATCCTTTGGATGAGATGTCTAATAACTATGAATCTACAATATTACCAGGTTACCATTTTTTATGTAACATAAGTAGGCAATTTATTCTTCAAGGGCAGCAGGCACCGAATTTGTAGATGAAACATTGAAATATAAAGTTGTTTGTTAGTAGCAGCCTTTTCATTAGTTACAGATCTCTTTAATGAGGAATTATTTAGATGACTTTTACTTCTGCAGAGTGTGTGCATATTGACTGATATTGGTGGATTGTAATGACAGTGGCCTTTTGTGGTTGAAGTGTTCTGAATTGGGCAGTTTTGTCATTATTGGTTCATATGCTTTGTTTCATTGCTTACTGGAAAAATGTGCAAAACTATACATATAAAACATGCTCTACCAAATGGTGCTGTATTATATAAGGGATACAATTTAATTATTGTATATTAAAATTTAATTATACAATCAGAAAGGTGAATCAAAGAACTTTTGCATGGTCCTAAAAATGTTCGCTAGGGACCTATGCTTTGAAAACAGCCCAAAGATAAACTTAATCTGCCACTGGCCAGAAGCTTTTTCTTTGAATATGGGTTTCAATGCTGTTTCGGTGAATATGAGTTTCAAGGGTAGAGAAGTTTTAATGCCAAGTCTTTTCATTGTGAGACCGGGTTGCTTTGATTAGCTTTAGCAAATGTCTGTCAGCGTTTGTAATATAAAATTTGAAATAAAAGGTTTAAATTAAATCCAAATATCTGTAATCCATTGTAGAAATAAAGCAGAAAACAGTATGCACACTAAGAATTTTGAACAGTGTTTATGGCAATTGAGGAGAAATAGCCAAGTAATGGGACACTGAAATGGCTGCATTTGGGGGAGTTGATTGGGGGGGTTGACTGGGGGGGGGGGGTTGATCCGAAAGTAACATTTGTGTACCGCCACCTACAGGGGTCTGCCAAAATATTTCCTTTATAAAAGGCATCCTCCAGCTTGCAAAGTTTTGGAACCACTGTTTTAGGCTGATGGAACTTTTTTTTTTTAAATCTGATTGAAATTACAACACACTCAGTAACACAGCAACTCTCACTTATTCTGAACTTCAATGTCAATTGTGAAAAATTAACCCAAGCTGCCAGTGTGGGATTACAGAATTTTTATGCTCTACCAGCTTCAAAAGTGTGTGTGTGTGTGTGTGTGTGTGTGTGTGTGTGTGTGTGTGTGTGTGTGTGTGTGTGTGTGTGTGTGTGTGTGTGTGTGTGTGCGCGCACGCGCGAGCACCACTGAAACTGACTGTTGTGCGGAGACCACAGTACTAATGAAGTTTTTATGAAGCAAAACTGAAGGAGCACTCCTAATGGGAGAAGCTTTAGACCAGAAGTGCTCATTTGAAATCATAGTAGAAGTCAAAGATGCATTGTAACATAATCACCAAGGAATAGTTTAACAGGGGGAGCATAAATAAATGAAGTTAAGGGCCAGTGTTCTACCAGAGTTGCTAATGTAACATAAAATGTCTGGCTGGGGGTTCAGAGACTACATTACCTTGAAGGTTGGCTTTTATTTGGATGACTGCTGTTTGGGGACCCCGTACTGTGAGGTGAAGCTTGATCTAATGCAGCCTTGGAAGTTTACAATACAGTGAGCTTCTCTGTGGAGGAAACAGTAGGACAGAAAATTAACTTTTAACTAAACAAGTACCATGGTATTGGGAACAGAGTATCATTTCTTTATCCTATAATAGCCAAGAATATTTGCTTATGGTCAACAAAACCTTTTTTTAACACCTTTATTAAATTATTACTTAAGACATAGGCAAATATACATTAACAGAACAAACCATATTAACATTCTTTTACCTTTACAAACATTATACATCACATATATTTTCTTTCTTCATAACTATCATCACTCCATTACATAAATTGCTGAATTCCTGACTTACCTTAAACCTCACTCCTCTTCCTCTTGAATGTTATTCTGCATGTATTGTTCCCACAATTTCACTTTATTTCTGTGTAATTTGCCCATTCCTTTTTTAAAGATCTTCCATTTTTATTTATTTTTGTATAATATTCAGTACTTCAAATACAGCTAGTTTAGACTTTGATTTCCATTTTTTAGTAATTGCTTTTTTGACAGCCAACTGAATTAAATGTTATAAGGCCTTACTACATCTAGGCAGTTCATATTCTCTGTACCAGCTCAAAAGAATCAATTCCTTAGTTACAACAGTTTGCTCACCTAATATTTTTGACAGAGTACTTTGTAGAGAATTTTTAAAGTGTGCCAACTCATCACATTCTCAAAACATATGTTCCCAGTTACCTCTTCTCCATCACATTGAAGTATGCTAGGGATATAAAAGTACATATGCAACACTTCCAAAGATCCTAAACCTTCTGGACTTTGCTGCTTACTTAGGAGTCATATACATGTCCTCTCATTGTTCTTTTGTAAATTGCTTTTCCAGTCTCTCTTCACAGTCTTTTCTCACCATCTCTGGTTGTTTTTTTTATCATTATTGTGCAATATGTTATATGCCATACTAATTATCCCCTTTTTTTAACAGCAGCTTTTGTGATGCCCCACCACCTCAGGGCCAGTAATCAAGGAGCCTCAATCCTCACCACTGGCACATGTGGGGAATGTTCACTGAGAGGATAACAGGTACAAACACAGTATCTCCAGATGCAACTTTCTGCATCAAGCACAATCAAGCACAATTTCCATTAAGAGCACACGGGGAACACAGTCAGTCCAGTGCTGGTTTATCCCTCTTTCTCCAGATTCCTAATAAGACTCCCCACTGGCACATCTATAGAGTTGAGATCTCAGCTGAGTGTCCAAGCCAAGACCTCCAGCACCCTATCTGTCCAACCAGTGCTTTGTGTCCCTGCCCAAGTAGCTGACACACACACACACACACACACACACACACACACACACACACACACACACACACACACACACACACACACAAACACACACACCTGGAAAAGGCTGGCACAGGTTTACTTGCTATGTCCCCTTCTGCCCATACTGTAAGGTAGTTACCACAACCACCAGACACTCCTGCCAGCTACCTTAAGGCCCTTACAAAGGTACTCAATGTACTGAGTGAAATTAATATTAATACAAATGGTAGTTTGACCAAGAGCAAGGCTATTAGGAGTGGCCCACACAGTGTCACCAAGTAAATATGCAAAAACTCTCAAAAATTAAATATCTCTACAAAGGTCAGCCACAATGAAAGACGTAAATATATTTAATAGTAAGTAGTAAAAGAACAAGAAATACTAAGTATATATTCACAGTGACATCAGAGTTCAAAGTCACAGGAAATATTTAAAATAAGATTGAAGGACAGATTCAGTCAAATAAAGAAAAACAATATCTAAACTAAACTTCACTATATTCCTGACTGAACCTAAGAGAATTGCTATTCCTTGCTTATTTAATAGAGCAAGGCAGATGATGTGGTGGATGGTCCTTGTTGTCAGGCCCAAGACAGAAAAAAGAATGCTCAGTCTCACTAGGAGACTTCCCAAAATAATATCTAAAATATTATTTCTGGGATAGCTTGCAGAATGACATCACTTCTGTTCATCTGACTTCTAGTTCCCATGCAACCCCCCATTGTTCTGATCTGGCAAGGTTGTTTCTAGAAAGCCATATACCTCACCCTCTAAAATGTAGATCTTTGAGTACACATTGCTGGAAGGTGGCTATATGTTTGTTTATGGGGGCATACATTTAGATTTGTGAAGTCTAAAATCTGTAGGTAACTCAGATGAAAAATCATTACCAAAATGTAATCTTAAATTTAATGACCTCCAAAATAAAGTAACATCATTAGCAAACACATCCTCAGACAAAAAAAAAAAAAAAACAAAACAAAATGGCACAAAGTTAAGTCCCTTGTTCAATAGTTGTATTTCCACATCAGACAGTGTCACAGAAGAAATCTTGGGTACATTACAATGATCACCTACTGTGGTATAAGTACTTGTAACAGTGTTTCCAGAGTTGGAGCTTGATTTATGTTTTCTACCACACCTTTGTCTCCTAGCCCTAAAGGGTATCCCAAACTATGTTTTTTCGTGTTCTTGACTCTTGTCTGTGTTCATATTCCATATCAGTAATGGAGGATGACTCCCCACCTGAAGTCTCACTGACACTGCTAGTTTTTCTTTTTCAAAATGGACTTGTTCCTCTTTCTTTTATTAGAATTTCATACTGGATCTCGGTTTGCAAATTTAACATTTTTCTATTGTCCAAATGGCTTACCCTGACTATAATCCCAGCATCCCTATTGAATTTATGAATTTTCCTCTCCTTAAGTTATTTTTCAGTGGCAGTAAGGTCCTTAGTAAACTTATGAAAACATGTTGTGTAAATGGGTTGATTCTCAAAAGGTTTAACCTCATCACAAATCTTAGAGATTTCCGCTATGGACTGGGCAAAACTACATTCATAATAAGCCATAAGTATTTCAACAAAATGCATAGACACACTTTGTTGTACTGTACCCCATTCCTGCAATAAAATATCATCGCGACTGACTAGGGGTTGTAAACGAATAGATAACCCCCTTGTTGTGATGCCCTTCGACTTATATGCTTTAAGCAACTTCATATGCCACACATTAGAATGTAAAGTTTTCATGGATTTAGCAAGTCTCAAACATCTGAGTACACATGGCTTCAGGATATCTTTGTTATCAGCAGACAAGCCCTGAAGTTTAGTCATTAAATCCCTGATGTTAATACCTCACCAGAAATATTAAATAGGTTGAATAGAAATACTTGTTCAAAAAGAAAAAGGAGAAAACATTCATATAATAACCTGTGAAAAACAACCTACAAAGCTGGCAATAGTCTCAAACACACATCAATGATGTTACCAAAACCTGTTGTCCTTAGGATGTTTTTTGTGGTTTTATATCACTGTTGTAATAAATGATGGCTACAGTTGTTTGTACACAATGCATCATAAAATTGAATATGATCAAACCAATTCAAAAACACCATAGTTTGATAATATCCCCTAGTTAAATCTAAGTCAGCCTCACAATAATTCTTGACTGAGTACAAATTCTAAACTTAAAATTCAAACAATAGAATGTCTATTTCACTGTCCATTTGTTGTAAGGAACAACGGAAGAAAAGGCGCTTGCATACACTGCATGATTATATAATGAATTCCGAAAAAACAATTGTAATTGAAAGATAACGTAATCGAATGATCAAAACTTTGAAATGGCAGCATTTCGAAGCTTGTATTGTGGGGGGCTGTCCCCCCCCCACTAAATATATATTCCAACTCCGAGATCACACTACAGTGAGGAAAGGGCAAATATTCCAATCCTCTCTGTACTGCGATCCCACAATGCGATCTTCGAAATGCTGTCATTATGAAGTTTTGATCATTCGATAACATTATCTTTTGATAACTTAATAGGAACCCGCCTATAACCATATATGTCCAACCTGTCCAAATAAATGATTGAACAACAGAGTACTAAGCCTCAGCTTCAAAGGCTCCAATAGTCCCTTATGTTCATAATTCCCGCTAAACAACTTTAGTTAAATAGAGAATATTAGAACCCTCACCAGTTTTCATAATGCCATAGCAAAGAAGGCCTAAAAATAACAAGGCCCAGGGGTGGCTCGTGCTATTGGACTGCCGGACTGCAGCCCCCTCAACAAAAAGAACTTAAAACAAATTAAAAAAAAAAAGAAAAAAAAGTTTTTTAAAATTCGCGGACTTCGCGCATGCGCAGTAGTCCAGACTACTGCGAGTCTGTGCGCATGCTCCAGGCAGTCCGGCAGTCCTGATAGGGAAACACGAGGAGACGTCTGTGCAGTGCACAGACTCGCTGGGAAAACGCGTCGGGGCCGGACTGCAACACCAGCAGTCAGGAATTGCTGCTGCAGTCACGTCGGGAAGGGGTTTGGATCTCGGGAATCTCGCGGGTCTTGGATTATTGCGCGGGCAGCGTTTTGGATGTACGTTGGACAGCCGGGACAGGTAAGTGTGTTTTGGTGCTTTTTACTATATGAATGTATGCTTTTGTATTTGAATGGATAGTGGTGTATGCTTTTGTATTTGAATGGATAGTGGTGTATCGTGTATGCTTTTGTATTTGAATGGATAGTGGTGTATGCTTTTGTATTTGAATGGATAGTGGTGTATGCTTTTGTATTTGAATGGATAGTGTTGAATGGATAGTGGTGTATGCTTTTGTATTTGAATGGATAGTGGTGTATGCTTTTGTATTTGAATGGATAGTGGTGTATGCTTTTGTATTTGAATGGATAGTGGTGTATCGTGTATGCTTTTGTATTTGAATGGATAGTGGTGTATGCTTTTGTATTTGAATGGATAGTGTATGTCTCTCACTATTTTAGTTATCAACTGATCATTGGCAGGGCTGATGTCTTAATTTCTAGAGTCAATAGGCATCTTTTATGCAATTACTAAAAGGAAAATCAAGATTTTCTGAATGCGAAAAAAGGTAAAACAATGGAGTTCTCTGTGCATCTTGTTACAGAACAGCTGTAAGAAGTAGCTGATTTGTGGCTGTAATGCATTGTTTTGTTCTGGTTGTCTTTTGAGAGTGTTTTTTTTTTCTGTGGAAAATGGAAACTTTTTTTATTAGGACTGCTCCCTTTACTGATTTATAGAAAGTTTAGGAGTTTAGGAGTCATGATTTTCTGCATGCTTGTGCCTGTAAAGACTAACTAAAATATTTAGTCAGGAATACTTTATTGATAAAAAAGCATCTTATTGCATTGAGTGTGGACTGTGACAGCATCCATTTTGGCAAGATAAGGTACTGATGTGTTTCTGCAAATCTGAGGGTCAGCAAAATGCACCATAACTTAGTGGACCTTCTTGCAGCACATAGAATGTTGGCTTCATCATCAGCTGAATGACTTTGCTTGGAGTGTTTGGCCAGGATGAGTGAAAATAAGCTGGATACTTCTGCACAGTACAGAAAAGCATTGTGCAGTGGTTTAGTATGCTGATATGGCAGAATTTTGTGTAGACCGCTTATCTTTTGCCATGTGTTTGCTGATCACAGTATTGTCCGATCCCACTCCATACTCACATTTTCCTTTTCCTATCTGATCGTTTTAGTTCCAGTATGGAGGAGTATTACTGAATGTTTTGACACTCTTACATCTTTGATAATTTATTTTGATGAATACAAAATCTACTGAATTTTATCATGATCATTATGTCAGTCTTGTGTGCTAGCAAATGAAAAAAGATAATGTTTATGATTTTAGCAGTAGCAGTATAAATGCATAAATTTAGGAAGTTTAGGAGTCATGATTTTCTGCATGCTTGTGTCGATGAAGAAGTGATCACTGGAGATATGGCACCATTTTGTGGAGTTCTGGAGATGATGGGTAGGTAACCTTACACAAAGTCAAGTTAGTGATTTTGATGGTATAGCCAATTTAAATAGATTTATATAATGTTCCAAACCATGCAGAATATTTACGCTTAAAACACATTGTGAAGGTGAGAGCAAGCTTTATTATGTCAGGGACATATGTTGCAAAGTAAAATTATACAGTCTGTAGTACTACTATTTCTCTGACATAAGGAAAAAAAAGACAAAACAAAGGATAAAGAAGGGTAGGAGCAGAGGCAGCAAATGTAATGCTGAGAGACTAGGCCAGAGCTTTAGAAGTCTGAGGTTCTTCATTGCTGCAGTTAAAGCCTTCTGAATTTCACTCTTTATCTTTGGAATTTAAGAGTACAGTTCATATTGTGATGTGTTTGTTAGTTACACTAGGATTCAAAGCTACGTGCATGCTAAAATGCAAATGACAGTTGGACAGGGGGAGTTTACTCCATCCATATATCTTTACCTTTCTGCTCAGACTGTGTCCCTCACTTCATGCATCCTCTATATATAGGGAGGTTGTGTCTTCCAGGTTGGGAAAGACATTTCTCATTATTTGTTAACAAAATCAGATGACTGTTTTTTGAAGGGCATTATCATAACATTGATGAGGTGGAGGAGCTAAAGAAGTCTGTGCAGTCCAGAGAGGGTGATATACAGGTGAACTGTCTAGAAAAAAAGAGTACAGAAAGATATAAGATGCCCATGGGGCAAGAGCTACATTGTATAGCTCAAGTGGGCACAACCAATAATAAAACATTCCTTACAGATCTCTTCAATGTAGAATTATTTAGATTACCTTTACTTCTGCAGAGATTGTGCATATTTACTGACACTGGTGGACTGTAGAAGTTTGAGTAGATTTTATGATGGAAATGTTCTGAAATGGGCAGTTTTGTCATTATTAGTACATGCATTTTTTTATTGCTTACTAGAAAAATGTTCAAAACAATAAATTTAAAATGCCATCTAACAGCTGTACTTTATTGTACGAGGAATATAATTTAATACAATCAGGAAGGTGTATCAAAGAACACATGTATGTTTCCTGTGCAAGGGGTCTATGATTTGAAAACAGCCCAAAGTTAATCTTTATCTGCCACTGGCCAGATGTATTTTCTTTGAATGTGGGTTTCAATGCCGTTTCAAGGGCAGAGAAGTTTTAATGCTAAATCTATTTTCATTGTGAGACTGCATTGCTTTGTTTAGCAGATTTCTATTAGTGTTTGTGCTGCAAAATGTAAAATAAAACTTTTAAATGAAATCTAAATCATTATAGAAGTAAAGTAGTATGCACATTAGTGTTTATGGTAAATGGGGTGAAATTGCCAAGTCATGGTGCATTGGAATAGCTGCATGGGGGAGGTCCCATTCGACCATGATTTTGTGAGGAGGAGAAGGGCAGCAAACTCAGACAGCCCGGCTGAACTATACCTCTTAACTGTCCAGATTTTTGCAGAATGAATAGATTTTTGCTTCTTATTTTTGGTTCATTCCTCATAAAATTTGTGGTTTTCTGGCAAATCATGTAGGAATGAAATCAGTAAATAATGACAGACATTGAGTTTCAGAATTTATACTCTTTAGAAAAATTCATGCTAAAGCAAGACCTGTTTTGTCAACTATGTTTATACAAGAGCAACTTTTAGTACTGTTCGTATGTTCCCCTAATATATTTCGCCTTGTCCACATTTCCTGTGTTAAGAGGATGAGACGTATGCGCAAATAAATCACTTTATATAATTAGGTATACCCAAACCTCTCAGTAGTCCCTGATTTTGGCTCAAAATGTTGCTCTCCCCCAAAAATCCCTCTGCAAAATGGCAAATTTGGAAGAATACTTGTAATTTGAGAAATACATGTAGATTTTCTTATTTTTTCAGCTGCTCAAGTTAACAGTAGTAATATTGAAAAGTGTCCCTTCTTTGACAGGTTCCCAGCTGTATTGTGTGGGTATTTTATATTTCTCCATCACATTTTAGGTCCGTTTTTCATAAAATTGTGGTTTTCTGGCAAATTAGTGGCAAATCATTAAAGACTGAAGTTAGAAAATAATGACAGACATTTGAGTTTCAGATTTCATGTCCTTCAGAAAATTAATACTAATGAAAGACCTACTATTTTATTATCTTCCTAAGTTTATAAGAGCAATATTTAAAAATTGTCTTATTTTTGGGCTTTTGTCCCACTTCTGTTTATGGCTTTGTCCAGATTTCTTGCTCTGAGGCTGAGAGATATGACAAATGTATCAGGGCCATCACCGTCAGCCAGATACATTTAATTGTGACAGACTTGTTGCACCCCAATCTCCTACTTAGTGACTCTGGATGTGTCCAAGCAAGGCAAGGAGCAGTTATGCAGTGTTAAGTGTGCAGAGTCCCCAGTTATGCAGTGTTAAGTGTGCAGAGTCCCCCCCCCATCCAAGGTAGACACAAGTACCACAGTGGCTTTTCATCTGTCCTTGATTTTGGAGAATTTTTTGGTTTTCTGTCATATTTTTATACTGTTGATTTATCTTCTTATTCAAAAAATGCACGTTATTACACTGCCTGTTGCACTGTGTTTAAGTAGGAATGCTTTAATAACCATCAGGTATGCTTGTCTGAGATTGTAAGATGCAAGTAAGCTTTAATAAGCATACTGTTAAAGGATTACCAACACTGAAACCTTTTTGCTGTTACGATGAAGATAATATTTACATAACTAAATAACATATAAAGCCTTGGGTATTGAAATGCATATGACAGTATTAGTAATAAAGGACAGGATTACAGTATTTTCAGAAGCTCACTACATTTGTTGGAGACTTGCAGTCATCTTTGAAGGCTTTACCAGTAAACTAACAGAATGCCAATCTGTCATGTGTGGTCCATAACCTGTGCAGTAATCCTTTTAGCAATTTATCTTGAGTTTGTTTCTTGTTTGTTCATTTTTTTTTACTTTGATCATGTTTTCCCCATGAAACAAGTAGATAGTTGTTGTCAGGCAGCAGGTCTTTTTTGGATAAACATTTTTACAAGTGGGGGTAACACAGAGATTGCTACTTTCAGCATGTTACTTGCTACTTTTATAAAGCTTATAATTAGAACCTGCAGTGCAAGGAGAAGTTGTTTGAGTTGAATGCTGCTTGTTTTTTTTTATACTTGATTTTGACTGGCATTTCAGTAATGTATAAGTAATTTATTTTGTCATGCCTCACAACCTTTTTGTTTTCATCTAGATATTAAATAAGCTGTCATGTAGCCAATGCATTGAAATATTTTTTTTCTTCTACACTTCATTTTGTCTTGATTGGACTCTCATATGACGGTTTGGCACCCAGGGCAGCCTATTTAAAGTCCCATTTTTTTGTGGTTTTGAGCATAGTTCCGCCCCTTTCTAATTGGTCACACCCCTTCCCATTGGCCCTACCCATTCTTCTGTCTCCTGCAGCCCCCCCTTTATTTGAGGTCACCAGCCGCCACTGACAAGGCCCAATATAAAAAAACTTTAAAAAAATTTGTGGTTCACAAAAATAGAAAGAAGTTACAATTCTGTTCTTGCTGGGTGCGATGAACACGATATGAAAAGGCTGGTCGATGTAAACCGTTAAGCAGCCGCCCTGTTCAAGATGTGAATTCCATGCCTGTATACCTCTTTGAACACTATGCACAGAAAAAAATGGTGCATGTAATATACAGATTCTGTTCTCCTGTAGTCACAAAGGTGTACAGTGAAACGCCGATCAGTATATAATGAAAATCAACCACACAGTCCAATATTTAACCGTTAATCCATGTTCGTCATGCTACACACAAATAGCAGCTCACCGGGAGCCAGAGTAGTGGATGGTATATGTCCATGAATCCCAAAGGGGCAAGCAACAAGATATTTTTAAATATTTTAGACCGTTATAACGGCGTCGCCAAAATACAGAATGTTGCCCACAACCAAGAGCCATCAGTGGAGAAAAAAAGAGCTGCAGATCAAAACAAAATCTCTCCAAGTAAGGCAAGTGCAATGGCCCACAACAAAGGCAAAAAATCCAACAAAAAATGGCCAGCACTACAACCATGGAGCCAAAACTTTAATTGCAGAACAGTCCAAATAATGTAAAATATTAATTGCATCCAAAAACTATTCAAACCGGTTTTGGCATACAAGCCTTCATCAGTAAATGCTGAAAGAATAAATTACATGCATGTTATAGTCACCTGTCCCCACAAGTCTCATTATGATTGGAGAATTACAAATGTTCATGGAGACCTGGGGTAAGTAACCCCCCCCCAATCTAATGATCCAATTATTTTCCTTCTTATTTAATATATTATGCCATCCTACTTTGTTTCTCTTGTCCCCCTCAATTTTATCAATGATGTTTGTTTTTCTTTTGGCTTTTCCCGGTTTAACAAATCTAAATTGTGCTGAAGTGTGTTTAATTGAATGTTTGTAAAGAATGTTGGACATTCTTTTATTTCTAATATCACTTATATGCTCCGAATTGTGCATTCTAAGGATCAAGAAGTTTGTCCCACATAGAAAGCAGAGTAAGTACATGTTACTAAGTAAATGACCAGTCAGTACTACAATTGCCCAGTATATGAATAGCATACACTTTGGGTATGTTCTTACTAGTAAACTGTTTAGATTTAACCACATATTTACAAAAAGAGCAGTGGTCACATGGGATACAACCCCCCAGTACCTCCCATCAATGGTAGTTTGATGTGCATGCCGAAAATGAACCTTATGTTTTACTTTTGTTATGATTAAAGAACCCCCCCCCCAATGTTTTGCCCCTACAAAATGAGAAGAGGCATCTAGATGTCAAAATGTCACACAAGCTATCATTTGAAAGCAAAATGTCCCAGTATTTCTGTACAACATAAATAAAATCAGATGTATTAAGACCATAACTGGTAATAAACATAATGGTCTTATCTAGTCTCTGAACTCTTTGTTGATATTTCAACAAAGACGACCTATTCTGACCAGATGACTAGTTTTAAAAATTTGGTTGTTGTTGTACCCACGTTCACAGAACCTGTTAATCAGGTCGTTTTGCTGAAACTCAAATGTACGATCAGAGGAACAAATTCAACGAATTCGTAAAAATTGTGATTTAGGGATGTTACGAATCATCTGAATGTTCACCGTGTGGCTGCTTGAAAGTACAAACACCTTCTTTAATGATGACTGCTTACAGGCTACAGAAGCTCAATATCCACATCACTGTTACCAATATGTGATGTGGTGATCCCACCACTGCCAACCAATATGTGATGCCCTACCACCTCTGGGCCAGTAATCAAGGAGCCTCAACCCTCACCACTGGCAGCCGAGGGGAACGTTCACTGAGAGGATAACAGGTATACACAGAGTATCTCCAGATGCAGCTCTCTGCATCAAGCACGATCGAGCATAGTTTCCCCTTAAGAGCACACTGTCTGCAGATCCTCAATAAGACTCCCGACTGGCACAGCTATAGAGTTGAGATCTCAGCTGAGTGTCCAAGCCAAGACCTCCAGTACTCTCTCTGTCCAACTGGTGCTTCTTGTCCCTGCCCAAGTAGCTGACACACACTCTCTTGGAGGTTTGATTTGCACACACACACACACACACACACACACACACACACACACACACACACACACACACGGGAAAGGCTGGCACAGGTTTACTAGCTATGCCTCCTTCTGCCCAGACTATAAGGTAGTTACCACTGCCACCAGATACTTCTGCGAGCTACCTTAAAGCCCTTGCAAGTGCACCCAATGAACTGAGTGAAATTAATATTAATACAAACGGTAGTTTGACCAAGTCTATTAGGAGTGGCCCACACAGTGTCACCAAATAAATATGCAAATACTCTCAAAAATTAAATATCTCTACAAAGGTCAGCCACAATGAAAGGTTTAAATATATTTAATAATAAATAATAAAAGAACCAGAAAATATTAAGTATATATTCACAGTGACATCAGAGTTCAAATTCACAAGAAATATTTAAAATAACATTGAAGCACAAACTCAGACAAATAAAGAAAACCAATAGCTAGAGTGAGCTTCACTATATTCCTGACTGAATCTAAGAGAATTACTATTATCTACTTACTTAACAGAGCAAGGCAGATGATGTGGTGAATGATCCTTCTTGTTGTCATGCCCAAAGCAGAATACAGAATGCTCAGTCTCACTAAGAGACTTCTCAGAATAATATCTAAAATATTACTTCTGAGGTAGCTTGCAGAATGACATCACTTCTGGTCATCTGAATTCTAGTTTCCATGCAAGTCTCCATTGCTGGAAGCTGGCAGGATTTAGCCTCTACCTGTAAAAATCGCACACAATGGCTTTGGCTCAAATCTGTGGCAGGTGCTGGAAGTTCTTAAACAATTTCATACCTCTACGCCTCCAGAGTAGTAATTTGCTCACTCAAAGACAATACTGAAAGCTTCCTGGTACAGACTTTGTGAATCTGGCTGCATTAAACATTTGAGATAGCATCTTTATGGCCTAGCCTGTAAAGTGATTTAATTTCAGATATATTTTAAAGTTTGCTGGACTGAGGTTAACCTTCCAGTTTCCTCTGTTATAACATATACATTTAAACAGTTACAATAGTGCATGTACATTTCTGTTCTCTCCAGTAGGGCACCCTGTGGATACATTTCAAACACAAGCACTTAACAAATACCTTTTCAACACAAACATCTGTACGGATCAGTTTGATATACAGTTCTAATACATTGGTAACACAAGCATTTTGTATAAATCAGTTTGATATTAAAAAATGACATATAATTATTTACAAAGATCCAGCTAGCTGTGTTGGCAGTACCTCCTATCTGTCGTCACAGCTTCTGTCACAGATTTGACTTAAATCTCCCCCATAGCAGGTCTGTTACTTAACATTTCCCTGTCCCTTTCTCTTTGCCTATACTCTGATGTCAAGCCTTAGTAGTGAAGCCAGCCTCTAGCCTGTAGTCCAAACGTCTTCTTGGCTTCATCCCACTCTATTACCTTTCCCTGTCTAGTTAATTGCTCCCAATACCTTGGTTCCTTTTCCAATTTTCTCCAGAAAATTCCAGCCCCCTTTCCTATTTTCTGTACCACCATTTACAGTCATCCCTATTGATAAAATCTCCTATCTTCTTTCTCATGTTGGCTTATGATTTACTTTCTGCTAATTTATGAATACAATATTCTGTGTGGTGGTGGTTGTCCTCCTTGAGGATCTGTATCCAAAACTTCAATCTCTCTATTTCTTGAACTTCCCAACTGCTTCATCATCATCCCTTTCCTTTTTTAATTGTAACCTTCTGTTTGTGTTACGTATGTAATCCTTACCTGTGTAGATCTAAAATATTCCTTCAAGTCAGGTAATCCTGAACCACATTGTTCTGTTGAAAATATAATTTTATAGTACTAAACTCTTCCCCTCTTCTTCCCCCCTCCCCCCAGATAATTTCAACTCTTTCTTAATCATTGTCTACAACTACTCCTCTGGTTGATAAAAATATGCCTGACCCATACATTAAAGGGACTATAACATTTTACTGCTTGTATCTTAATATACATATCCATAAACTAGAGCTTCCAGCTTCTTACTTTATTTCTTATGATGTCCTTCAAGGATGCATCTGCAGTCCTAACATATGGGTTGTCCTGCCTCAGGCAGCCCTTCGGCGGGCCGGATTCCAAAGTCTGGGTATGGCCTCGGCTGATGTCGCACTTCACCCGACGTCATAGCTGCTGTTTATTGGGTATAAAGGCATCAGCCGACGCCATTTTCTTCAGTCTTTCTTGCCGCGCGGTGCCCGAAGCAGAAGCTGTTCGCAAGTGCCGGTCGGTCAGATCCAGAGATTTCTACTACCGAAGACTTCTAAAAAGCTAAGTACCCCGTTGGGGACTCTTTCTTGCCTCAGCCGATGTCAGACAAAGTAAATAATTGTTTAACTTGTGGGAAACAAATACCTCATAAGGATTTCCACTCTTACTGCCTTCCTTGCTTAGGCCCAGACCACGACGTATCAGCTTGTCTAGCCTGTGCTTCCTTCAACCGACGGACACTTAGACGTCGGTCGGAGTTTGCAGAGGAGTTTTTTGGTCCCGCTTTTGCATACAAAATGCCGTCGGAGACTCCGACTACTCAATTAGCTAAAAAGCGCAAGGAAAAGGACCGACATTCGCGGCCCGCGGTTTCGCTTCTTACTTTATTTCTTATGTTTTGTTTAGTCTCTTCCTGCATATCCTTAGCTTGCCATAATAGAAGCCTTTTTAATCCATACTTGTAAATACTTCATCTTGTCATGTCCCCAAAAATATGGGTATTGCTGAAGCAATTTATGTGTGGGTACATAATTTACAGCTATAGTCTGTATTTATTTTTTATTTGTCTTTGTTTACTGGGAAAGTCCAACTGAGTAATACCTGTCTTCAGTGGAGGCCAGGGGAGAAAAGCTCCATTTGCTTACATTGCAGTATACTGAGTTGCAGTTGAACACAGAGTAGTTATATTTCTATATACATAAACAGTAGTTACATTTATACATTCTAAGATTTTACAGAGGTGAAATTACTAAAGAGAAAGCCCACATGCAACTTAGTGGAGTTTAGAGGCAGCAGTTATGTATAAAAATTGTTTTGTCATTTCAGTGAGAGGTTGAGAATATTCTGTTTAAGGATAGTATTGTAATGTGAATGCCGAGTCTTAATCTTGTGATGAGCTTGTGCAGGACCAGGACTGGTTAAGATGTTGTTAAGTAGTGATCTAAAAACTATTGAGTTTGTCAGAGAGCTTTATTTGTGTGGGGGTTACTATTCCAGAGTTTAGCAATGTACTAGGAGTTGAGTGAGTCTCCTGCAACATTATTTGACTTATTTGTAAGTAGTAAGAATTTGTTACTAGAGAGGAGGTCCTTGCAGGACAGTAGAGCAGTAATATGTTTTGTAGTGCAGGACATTTTTCTAGATGATGAATGAGTTTGTGTGTGTAGTTAGTTGTAAATATATTAGAAGTGTAATTCAAGCCAGTTTAATTCATTTAAGCTATGACAGTGGTGGGTCCTATGAAAGAGATTGGTGGCAAATTTAGCTAATTTATTGTAGCAGGAGGCAGGTTTTCTTTGAGTATTTAAGTGTGTTAGGATAGAAGCTGCATATAAGAGAGTAAACAATAAAAAGGTGGTGGCTAGATTTTTTCTTGCAGCCTTTGTTTTTATCTATTAATTTGTTAGCCAGAAAAGACATGAAATTGTCCCAAAATGTTCTCTAACAGTGAGATGTCCTTTGCTGTATGTATCACACAAAATCTATGGACAAGGTTGACAATATGCTAACCAGGGGTGCAGACGTAATAGGTCTGTTCCTCACTAATATGGGACAGTGGTGCAAACACCCTAGTGTAATGTCTTCTCTGGTAAGGTCAGACCACAAAACGGTCTCCTTTGAAGTAAAAGTAAAACCTGGAACCCCAAGTAACCTTGTAATGTTCAGGAACTACTTTAAGGCTAACTTCCAACTATAAAGTGATAACCTGGCAAAATTTCAAGCCCCCATAAACTCTGAGAACACTGCTTCCTATGCAGAACTATTCACAGAAACCGTAATGCAAGCATGTTAATAGCTGCATGGAGGCTGTATCCACCAGGAAGAAGTACAGAACTGACTCAGAAAACAAGCCACCAAGATGGAATCATAACGTCAATTGACTGTATAACAGAAGGAGAAACATCATGGCAAAAATTAGGAGGTATAGCACTAGGCAGGATAATACCAGTCTAATTAAACTAGACAACTCAAAGAACAAGGGCCTTCTACAGACCTTAGAAACTATTGACCCATAAGTCCCATTAGTCTCATATGCAAAGCCATGAAAAGAATTATGGAAATGATCAGTAATGACCTAGGAAATCTCCAAATGTTGGAACCAACCCAGTTTGGTTCCATCAAGGGCAGGTGATGTCTAATCATTGTGGTGGAATTCTTTGAGAAGGTCGCCAAAGCAATGGATGAGGGCAAAATGGTTCGCGCTGCTTACCCTGACCTAGCTAAGGCATTTAACACGATACCTAACTTGGGCATTGTTGATTAACTAAAGAGGTTAGGTATAAACCCTTATGTCACCCTGTGGATAGCCAGCTGTCTCACAGACGGCACCCAGGAAGTCAGAATTGGGGAGTACACCTCTAAAAACACAGATCAGTCCTGTGGCTGCTTCTTTTTGAGATTTATTTCTCTGATGTCAAGGTCAATGTCAAGGGTCACTGGCTAATCAGATTTGCAGTCATAGAATTCTCCACTGACACTAATGTTCTCCATGAAAGGCTGCACAGACAAATAACTTGTGTCGGAACTTTTGGGAAGTTATCCACCCCTGGTAAATATCATATTGACAACACTCCCCTAAGATTCGACTGAGTAGTTAGGGATTTGGGGACATACACAAACAGTAATTTAATCTTTGATCATCACATGCCTACAGTAGAGAAGAAATTGGTCTACATTGTGCAACTTATAAACAAAGGTATGTTATCTAGGTCCAATGAAGTCATTGTTCCACTGTATTCAGCATTCATCAGACCTGTCATTGAGTACAGTGCATCATTTGGTATGTACTTAAGGCACATCCAACAATTGAAACATCCTGAAATGTTCCTCACTAAAAGAATACTGGACATACACAACATGTCCTGTGCAGACCGCCTCAAAGCCGTGTCCCTGTATTGTGTCTCCTGCAGACTGTCGAGGAATGATCTATGCCTGGCATGCAAGGCATTGTCAGACCCCAGTCTAATGAACCTCCTGCATACCTGCAAAACAAACAGCGACATAATTACGTGTTCTAAGTCCTTAAAACTTGCCTGTGATCTGAATATGACCTGCTGGAGAGACTTGTATGTATTCCAGAATCTATGCCTTCTTTGGAACAGGTTCTCTATTCATTTGGAGTAGAGTTCCAATTCAAGTGTAACTTGGACAATTGGATGGATAACAGCAAAGTCATTCCTTTTTTGGCACCTATATCTCTAATAAACACAGGCAATCCTGTAAATGGTTCATCTCCAAAGCCCCTGCTTGTAAAGGTTTAATCTCCCAAGCCCCTGTTTACATTTACCAAGAGTACCAGAACTTGTCAGAGATTTGGGATGCATGGCTATGTTTAAAAAGGTCCTTGTGGTTGTTAGCCTAGTACGCACCCATGAACCTGTGAACAAAATATCTTCTGCAAATAAAGCCAACTTTTCTTGAGTACCATATCAGTCATATCCTTACATTTCTAAGTCCCTTATTTTCTGTGGCTCTAAATATAAAGCAAATAACAAAAAGGAAAGAGGACACATCTGCCTGGTTCCTCTGTTTAAACACAGCTTATAAAATAGGAATGCTCCCCGTTTAATTTTTGGCTCTGATCCTTCATATATCCTCCTAATTAACATTATTATTGTATCAGGGAATTCAAATGCTTCCTTTATCTTACTCGTGCAATACCAACTTACTTATTTATTTTAGTATCTTTATCACATAGGTTAATAGGCTAATGACCTTAGCTAGGGACTTTACAAGCCTAGCCATGGTTTATCCATGGTCCCTAACTGACTTTGGTTAGCTGGTCATTATTTGTGAGTGAGTCTATGATCAGCATGAACTGCCCCTGTCCATGAGAGACACAGGTGCCACCCCCAAAGTGAATTCATGGTCTCCCATCCAATTGTCTAGGTTGCGCTAGAATACAGTTATTGAGGGCTTTGCTTCATGTGAATTGGGAGTTTATTGCAGAGGAACAGCAATCTCTGGGAGATGTATCTGTTTCTCCAGGATGTTCTGTTAATGTCACAGACTAGGTTGAGATCCCTGGAGCGAGTGACTCTTATCCCATTTGATTTGCCGATGTGCAACATTTCCATTAGGGAGGGTCAGAGACTGCTGTGTAGGCCAGGCACAAGTTGGCTCTCAGCAGCCTGTAGGATATAGAGTAAAGTGGCAGGGCTTTCAGTCTTTCCAAGTAGATTATGTTTTGGTGGCCCTGAATTTTATATGCAAAAGGAAGCATTGTACTCTATTAGTGGTCTGATGAATGTTGAGTACAGAGGAGGTGTAACATCCTTAGTCTTGGATGTGATGCTGTTACTTATGAGGTGTGCCATGTAGAAGGCTTTCCTTACCACTGTGGACACATGGTGATCAAAATTTTGATTGCTATCAACCTATGTTCCCAAATCTTGCACCACTGAGTTTGAGCTTAGAGGGGTGCTGTCAATATTGTAATTTGCAGGGACTTCCATGCAACAGTCACTGAAAATACTTCCCTATAATATGCAGTTTGTATCATGAAATGTTTTATACAAATACTAATAAGAACAAACATTGTTTTACATACAGTTACTTTTTCTCTTTTAGTGTTCTACTAAACATTAATGACATAAAGTGAGTATATGCTTTACAGTTCATCTGTAAGTTTATCAAAATCAACAACAGTCCAGCTTTTCTCTGCCACTATTTCTTATTTCACAAATATGATTGATGATGTTCTTCGTCTCCCATTGCTGCAGTCCTTACATATGGGTATTCCGCTGTCCACAATCGGCCCGAATACCAAAGGGCTAGAACCGGCGTCGGTCATCGGCGCCCGAGACTGACGTCAGTACGTGCCAGTACAAATGCGCATGACCGACGCCATAACCTCAGTCTTTCTTGTCGCGTGGTCCTAAGCAGAAGCAGCATTTGCAAGTGCCGTTCGGCGTTCTGGAATTGTCGGTTTTCGAGTTTCAGACCGGAGACCAAGTTGGGCTAAGTACCCCGTTGGGGACACTTTTGTCTTTTTCTTGCCTCAGTATTGACGGATGTCAGAAAAAGTTAATAACTGTATTTCTTGTGGGAAACAGATTCCTCATAGGGATTACCATTCACTCTGCATTCCTTGTTTGGGGCCTGAGCACGACGTTGTTGGGTGTCGCTTTTGTGCTACTTTTAACAAGCGTACTATTAAACGTCGGTTGGACTGTGCTAGGCTGGTGTTTGGTAAACGTTGTAATTACAACATGCCGCAGGATTCTCCGACGCCTGGTTCTTCTAAGAAACGCAAAGAAAAGTCTTTGCGGTCCAAACAGGATGAGTCGTCCACTCCGGACGCCGGTTCTGTAGAACCACTGACTACTTCAGCGGCTCCTTCTGAAAGTTTACCTGAGTCTCAAGGGGAGCCTTTGTTACTACAGGAAGTGGCTTCTCCTGTGTTAGGCCAGGCTGAGGGTGCTTCTCTGATGTCAGTGGTTCCCTCCCCTCATAGGGTAGTTAGGCCTCCTCCTTCTCAAAGCAAAGCCCATTCTAAGTCTAAGTCTGCCCCTGCTGGTGCTAGTCCCCAGGGTCCAGCTCCTAGGAAGCACATGTTAAAGATGGCTGAAGATTTGATTACTTTAATTAGGGGTTCTATGCCCCCCTGAAGAGGCCCAGGGTAGAGACAGAGTTGGAGGGTTTGGTTCAGTCTTCCAATGAGTCAGATTCCTCTGTAGAAGAACTTCAGGATTTCCCTCCCTATTCTGATTCGGAGGCTGAGGACACTACTCCCTCTCGTCCCCTCCAGAAGATTTTTCTTTCTCTGAGACTTTGCATTCCATGAGGGAACATTTCAAATGGGAGGGCCAGGATTATTCTGATTCTCATAAAAGGCTAAGAGAATTCTTGTTTTTGCCTCAGCATAGGCCCTTGGCTATTCCCCCTGTACTGGATGTTGTTCGGGATGTATTTTCTGAGGCTGCCCTTAACCCAGATTCTCTGCCTCCTGCCCCGGTTAAACCAGATAGATACTACAGGGTTCCAGAAGCTCACAAGTACTTATATAAGAGTCCTAGGGCTGATCCAGAAACTATTACTCAAGGCCCCAAAGGTGTTAGGGCTTCTGTGGTTAGGAATCCAGTTCCTCTGGACAAGGATGCTAGGGCCCTGGATAGGTGGGGTAAAAAAATGTATACCTCTTCTACTTTGGCTATGAGAGCTTTAAATTGTCAGTTTCATATGGTCAGGTATCAAAATTATTTGCTGGGCCAATTGAAATGTAAAGTAGATGCTTTAGCTGAAGGTATTGAATGTAAGGAGCTTCAGGATTTAGTGCATGCTTCAGACCAAGTTGATAAGCATTCTTTGCAGTGTGGTTTTGATGCTTTACAGGCTTCTTCCAGGGTGGCTGCTACTAGTTCAGTTGTTCGCAGGCATGCCTGGCTTAAAGATCAGACCTTGTCGGAGCATGTTAAGGCTCGAATTATGGATGCTCCTCTACAATCTGATGTTCTTTTTGGTCCTCCAGTAGAATCAGTTTTGAAAAAAATGGAGGAAAAAGCTAAGTCTATGCAGACAGTTAAGGACTTTTTACAGGTTCAGCCCCCTAAGTTCAGTAGGAATAGGCCTGCTAAGGGATGGTCTTTCCCCTCTTCGGATTATCAATCTAGGGGCAGGTCGAGGCGAGGTAGAGGTAGGGCTTCCTCTCAGGGCCCTGTTACTTCTAGGTCTTTGAGTTCTTCTACCCCTTCTGCTGGGAGGGCAGGGGTCAGTCCTTTCGGAAACAGACCCAATGACCTGTGTCTTCAGCTGCCGGACTCTGCCTTGCTGGCAGCTCCTCTAGGAGGAAAACTGGGACTTTTCAAAAGGAATTGGCATTTGGTTACCCAAGACAAATGGGTATTGGACATAATAAATCGAGGCTACAAATTTTATTTTCACACATTCCCTCCTTTCAAAGGTATGCGGATGTGCCTCATCAGCAAAGACTGGAAGCACAGACACAAATTTCTTCTCTGCTTCAGTTGGGAGCAATACAGGAAGTACCTTCTGCAGAAAGAGGCACAGGGTTTTATTCCCGTCTTTTCTTAGTGCCAAAGAAAGGAAATACTTGGAGACCAATTCTGGATTTGTCCATTCTAAACACCTTTCTGGAAATTCCAAAATTCAAGATGTTAACACTGCAACAGCTGTTACCTATGCTGGGCAAAGATCACTGGATGGTGACTCTGGATCTCAAAGAGGCCTATCTTCACATTCCTATCAGGCCCAGTTGCAGAAAATTCCTGAGATTTGAATGGAATTTGCATTATCAGTTCTCTGCATTGCCCTTTGGCTTGTCTACTGCCCAGGGTATTCACAAAAGTCCTGGCTCCAGTAATAGCTTTTCTCAGACTAACAGGAATTCAAATTTATCCTTATCTGGACGACTGTTTGATTCTGGCTCAAGGCAAGCACGAACTTCTTCAACATCTGCAGTATGTAATGACAGTTTTAAGATGCCTAGGGTATTCTGTGAACGAAATAAAGTCCAGTCTAGTACCCTCACAAGAGATGTGTTTTCTGGGTGTAAGACTGAATACAGCTGCTCAGATGGCATTTCTTACCCCGGACAAACAAAGAAATCTTCACTTATACTTCCAACAGCTATCAGTAATGTCCAGGCTGACTGCAAGGACAGTCCTTCAAGCCTTGGGGTTCATGGCATCTTGCATTCTAGTACTTCCCAATGCCAAACTGCATATGAGGAAGCTACAATGGTATCTCAAAAGCGTTTGGACTCAACACAGCCACGATTTGGACACTGTCATTCGGATTCTACCTTGCATTCAGAAAGAATTTCTGTGGTGGGCTCAGGAATGTCACCTAAACAAGGGGCTCTCTGTGACCCAACCAGAGGCAAGTCAGATATTGACGACAGACTCCTTGAGTCAGCCTGGGAGCTCATTTCAGAGGAAAATGGATTCAAGACCTTGGCCCCAGAGCTACTTCACTTGCATATCAACATGAAAGAGATGCTGGCAGTTCAATTTGCTTTGGAAGGATTCAAGAGCCTACTTCAACCAGGACTGGTGTTGATTCGAACAGACAACACAACTGTCATGTGGTACATCAACAAGCAGGGGAACTCATTCTTACCCTCTTTGCAGACAAGCAATGCTGTTATGGGAAACTGCTTTGAATCTGCACATCACTCTTGAGCACAGTTTCTGCCAGGAGCACAAAATTCTTTAGCAGATGTTCTGAGCAGACAGATTGTGGATCCTCACGAATGGAAATTGGACCCTCAGGTATTTCTTCAGTTGACCATGGCTTGGGAACTCCAGACATAGATCTGTTCGCTTCTCCTCTGAATTTCCAACTGCCACTGTTTTGCACAAGGCTGTTTCATCCAAAAGCCTGGAAAATAGATGCACTATCCTTCAGTTGGAGCAACCTTCACGTGTATGCTTTTCCTCCTTTGCCTCTTCTTCCAAAGGTGCTGTTGAAAGTCAGGAGGGACAAACCTTGCATGATCCTTATAGCATCGGATTGGCCTCGTCAGCATTGGTACCCTCTGTTGAGGAGCTTAATTCATGGAACACCTTGGCCATTACCACAGATTCCTCACTTATTGTCTCAGGAAAACAATCATTTTCTCAATGTCAAGGTGCAATCCCTACACCTGACAGCCTGGCGCATTCTGTTTTAGAGAAGGAGGGCCTTCAGCTCCCTCAACAAGTTTTGGATGTTATTTTGGAAGCCAGGCGTCCTAGTACTCGAAAAGTTTATGCTGATAAATGGAAGAGATTTTTTCTTTGGAGTTCAGCTAAAGGCTTTGATGTCAAATTGCCTAATTTGAGTTGTACATTGCAATATTTGACTATTTTATTGGACAAGGGTTTGTCCTCTTCTGTAAAAGTGCATGCTGCAGCTATTACTGCTCACTATGATTGTGACCCTCCTTTATTTTCACATCCATTGGTTAACAGTTTCTTAGAGGGGCAAAGAATATAAGACCCCCACGGAGGGCTCCTACTCCTACCTGGGATCTTAATTTTGTTTTGGAAAAGCTGACTCTGCCTCCTTTTGAACCTGCAGCTACAGCTGAATTGAAGTTGTTGTCTTGGAAGACTGCTTTTTTATTGGCTGTTGCTTCTGCTAGAAGGGTATCTGGATTACAGGCCCTCATGGCAGTGGAACCTTTTCTGATTTTTCACAAGGACAGAGTTTCCTTACGTACTAATCCTACTTTTCTGCCTAAAGTGATTTCTAATGTGGCATTGAACCAATCTATACATTTGCCTACTTTTTATGCTAACCCCCAAAATGAAGGGGAAAATGTTTTGCATTCTTTGGATGTACATAGGCAGTTAAGGTATTATTTGAGCAGAACCAAAGAGTTCAGAAGATCTCAACAATTATTTGTTTCGTTTGCTTTGGCTTCACGAGGGAAGGCTGTCTCGAAACAAGCTATTTCCAAGTGGATTGGCCATTGTATTGCTTTTTGTTACTCTCATCATGGAAAGGATGTTCCAGTTGGGATCAGGCCTCATTCTACTTGGGCTACGGCCACCTCTACTGCTTTTTGAGAGGGTAGCTACTAAAGACATTCTAGAGGCAGCTACTTGGAGTTCTGTACATACCTTTACAAAGCATTATCATTTACCTCTTTATTCTAGGTCTAGGGCTGGGTTTGCCACTGCAATCTTACAGGGCATGTTAGCAGCTCCTAATGCTATTTAGTTGGCCAGCCTCCCTTTTTTCCGTTGCTCTGGGATTCTACCCATATGTAAGGACTGCAGCAATGGGAGACGAAGAACATATACAGTTTTGTACCTACCATAAATGTAGATGTTCGAGGATCTCCATTGCTGCAGTCCAACCCTCCCTCCTTCCCCCTTTTCTTTTAGGTTGGGGTTTGGGTGGTGTTTTTTGCATTCTGACGTCTGAGGCAAGAAAGACTGAGGTTATGGCGTCAGTCATGCGCATTTGTACTGGCACGTACTGACGTCAGTCTCGGGCGCCGATGACCGACGCCGGTTCTAGCCCTTTGGTATTCGGGCCGATTGTGGACAGCGGAATACCCATATGTAAGGACTGCAGCAATGGAGATCCTCGAACATCTACATTTATGGTAGGTACAAAACTGTACTTTTTGTAGTCTCCAATTTATTCACTAATTTCAGTATCACTGATCTTCCTGTTAATCTCCATCTCCCAGCACCAGACTCTGGTTCAAGTCCAAGGTACGCCTGATTCTTGTAGGCAACTCCTATGTTTTTTCTGTCTCTCAAATATTTTTCTTTGGTACATTGGAAAAGGTTTCACTGGCAAAGTCTCTCCATGAGTTTTGTTGACAGAAGAATGAGAAGCAAAGTTCCTTCTATTTGCTGATCACTTTTTGTTGGCTCAACTTTTTTATTTCCTCCTCAGCCTGTTCTGAATCCAGGAGACATATTTGATCCTCCAGGAAAAAAATATTCTGAAGACGGATGGATAGAGCAACTTGAATCTCACACCTGCCTCTTAACATTCCCTCTTTGCTGGGATAAATTTGCTTCTTTTCTGCCTGGTGTACAATGAATTATCATTTTCCACAAATACTCTGCTATCTCTAATTTTTAACACTTTTCCCTTCTGACACAGTTTTGTGAGGATCAATTCTTTTTGCTGGTATGATTGCTTCTTTACTAATACCGGTCATGGCTGGTTTCTCGTGGCTAGGTTTGGAGCATTCACTCTAAGTGCCTTTTCAATTAGCAAATCCTGCTTTGGAATACTGGTCCAGTTACTTGACTAGTCCCATATGAAATGCCATGGAAAAACTTATCATGGAACTAATCAGTCAGGGCATAGGGAACCTCCAAACAATGGATCTGTTTCAGTTTGGATTTGTCAAGGGCAGGTCATGCTTACTCAACTGGTGGACTTTATTGCAAAAAGAAATCACCCAAGCAATGGATGAAGATAAAACAGTTCATGCCGCTTACTTCGACCTGGCTAAAGCTTTTGACACTGTCTCCTACTCAAACATAGTAGAAAAGATAAATCATTTTATTTATTTTATTTTATTTTACATTTGTTGACTGGGCTAGTCTAGCTGGATATATGTCCATTTTCAGTAGAGGCCTGGGGAGAAAAGCTCCAAGTATTAATACATAGTTTAATAAAAAGTAATCATAAAAATAATTACAGCTAAAATAGTAAGAAGGAAGTCAAGTAAAAAAGTTTTTTTTTTTTTTTTTTTTTTAAATAATTTTTTTTTGAGGAAATTGGGAGATTAATAACACAATAGTCTTACACATAAGTGAGATATAAGATCCTACATATTATGTCATGGGCAAAGCATAGTACTTTTTATAAAGTAACATAATTAGAAAGCATAATTAATAGACTGAGGATAAAGTAAGAAAGGAAGAGAAGGAAAGATAGGAAAGGTATCTGAGTTAGTATAGGATGAGTTTGTGGATTTAATTATCTTCCTAGGGCTAAATAAAAGAGTTACTTTATGAAAGAGAGGCAGAATTTACACCTATGAAAGAGTGGAGAAACACTCTGAGATAACTAGTCAGTGGGTCAGTTCACTATCTTAATGTATAGTTGAGGGGCTAGGAGAACTCAACTGGGTTATTGGGTAAAGATGGGAAAGAGGGGAGGATAGGGAGACAAGAAAAGGAAGAGCAAGGCTAGTCTGGGTTAGTGCAGGGGCATATCCATTTTTTATTGAGATACTTTTTGAGATTCTTCTTGAAAATAGGAAGAGAAGTCAGAGATGCGATATCAGAGGGTAATTTGTTCCATAGTTTTCCAACTGAGTTGGAGAACAAGCTATCTCCTGCAGTGTTATTAGTTGTAGTCTTGTTGATCAAAAGTTTGTTAGAGGAGCGTAGATGTTGCAGGTTATAATAAGGGGTAATAAGGCTGGTGAGTATTGGAGTTTTAGTGGGTTGGTACAGGGTTTTGTGAGCTATTATAAGTTGTTGTAGTTCGATCTGATTGTGAAGTTCTAGCCAGCCAAGTTGTCTTAGATTGAGGCAGTGATGGGTCCTAAAAGGAGATCCGGTAGCAAATCTAGCAATGTTGTTGTAGGATATAACTAGTTTATTAAGGTTTTTTTTGACAGGTTACTATAAATAGGGCATGCATAGAGTAAAGTAGAGATAAGATGAGTTTTGGCTTGGGTAATTCTAGTAGCTGGGGTAAGAAATGGTTTGATTCGATATAGGGTTCCTATTTTTTTGTTCACAGTTTTTATAGTAGAGTTAATGTGATTTTCAAAGTTAAGTTTATTGTCTATTGTAATTCCAAGTAATTTTGTGGTGGTGTCAGGAGAAGTACTAGTATTGTTGTTTTAAGTGATAGAGAAATTTAGGGGGATTTGCTTACGTGTTGGCGAAAAGAGTAGTAGCTTTGTTTTCTTGGGGTTGAGTAGAAGGCAGCGTTGTGAGAACCATTGTTCTACTGTGTTAAAGGCTTTTTGGGTAAGAGACTGAAGTTCAGTTTGAGAGGTAGCTGTGCAGATTATAGTGGAGTCATCTGCATATTGAATACAGGTAGTAAAAGGGATAGCTGATTGAAGGTCATTAATAAAGATGGAAAAAAGAAGTGGACCTAGGATAGAGCCTTGTGGTACACCTAGGGAGATAGAAAGGTGTTCAGATAATGAGTTTTTTCCAGAGTACTGCTTGTTGTCGGTTTTCAAGGTAAGATTTAAACCATGTTATGCTGTTAGGATCAAGTGAAAGAGAATTAAGAATGTGCAAGAGTATTTGATGATTCACCATGTCAAAGGCTTTAGATAAGTCAATGAATAGTGCAGAAGAAAGACTGTTTATGTTACGAAATAAACAGGAAATAAACCCCTGTCACCCACTGGATTGCCACCTGACAAGATGCAGGAAATCAAAATGGTGGAAGTTACCACTACAAATAGATCAGTCACCAGTGGATTTCCCCAGGATTCTGTGCTTGGACTTCTGTTTGGTACCTACTCCTCTGAAGTAAAAGCCAGTACCAAAGACCTCTGGCTGACTAAATTTGCAAATTACTACAAGCTAGGAAAAAGCATTGAATCCCCAAATGACTTGTCCATCCTACAGGAAGGTTTGTCCCAAATAAATAACTAGTGCCAAAGTCATGGACTGAAACTAAAGCCAAAAAAAAATGTATTTTTTATCCTTTGGGAAGTAAACTACCCCAGGGAACTACTACAGTGACAGTATGTACCTAAGACTTGACCCAGTTGTTTGGGATTTGGGAACTTATGTAGACAGTGACCTAACTTTTGCCAACGTGTCCATTGTTGTAAGAAAAAGCCCTTCTATTCTGCACAGCTTATAAACAAAAGGATTGTGTCTAGATCTTGGAATGGCATTGGTCCCCTTAACTCAGCCCTCATTAGACCAGTCATTGAGTATAATGCCTACATGTTCTTCATCTCACATTGCTGCAGTCCTTACACTTGGGTAGTCCGCTGTCCTCGGTCGGCCCGAATATCAAAGTATAAGGCTGACGTCGGTCAAGGCGCATTTGACTGACATCAGGACGTCAGGGTACAAATGCGCATGACCGACGTCATATCCTTAGTCTTTTTTGCCGCATGGTCCGATGCAGAAGCAGCATTGCAAGTGCCGGTTGGCGTTCTGAGATTTTTCGTTTTCGAAGTTTCAGACCGAGTCAAAGTTGGCTAAGTACCGCGTTGGGGAATATTTTAGTTTTTTCTTGCCTCAGTGGTTTACCGGATGTCAGAAAAAGTGAATAATTGCATTTCTTGTGGGAAACAGATACCGCATAGAGATTATCATACTTTGTGTATTCCTTGTTTAGGGCCTGAGCACGACGTTGTTGGCTGTCGCTCTTGTGCTAGATTTAATAAACGCACTATAAAGAGAAGGTTGGATTGTGCCAGGTTAGTCTTTGGGAAGCGGTGCAATTATAAAATGCCGCCGGATGCTCCGGCCCGCTTCTTCGAAGAAGCGCAAGGACAAAGCAGTTAAGCCTAGGCTGGAAGAACCGTCTGTACCGGACGCCGGTTCTTTAGAGGTGTCGGTGGAGCCGGTGGCTCCACCGGAGATTTCTTTGGGTTCCCAGGGAGAGACTTTGTTATTGCAGGATGTGGCCTCTCAGGAGGCAGGTCAGGCTGAAGGGGCTTCTCAGGTTACTTTACTCCCCTCCCTTCCTAAGGTGGTTAGGCCCTCTCCTTCTGTTGCCAAGGCTTCTCCCAGGGGCAGGCCAGGTTTAGCTTCAGTTGGTGTCACCCCTAGTTCTTCAGGGGCTGTGCCCAAGAAGCATATGCTTAAAATGGCAGAAGATTTGATTACTTTGATTAGGGGTTCTTTGCCCCCTCCTGATAAGAGGCCTAGGGTGGAGCCTGAGCCAGGGAGTTTTGAGCAGGCTTCGGATGTTTCAGAGTCTTCGGCTGAAGACTTGCAGGAGTATTCTCCTTATTCTGACTCTGATGTGGACGATTCTACTCCTTCTGCTTCTCCTCCTGAGGATTTTTCTTTTTCAGAAACTCTTCATTCTATGAGGGAGCATTTTAAGTGGGAAGGCCAGGACTTCTCTGATTCCAGGAAAAGGCTTAGGGAGTTTTTGTTTTTACCCCAGCATAGGCCTTTGGCTATACCTCCTGTTTTAGATGTGGTGGAAGATGTTTTTGCAGAGGCTTCACTCAATCCTGATTCTTTGCCTCCTGCTCCTGTTAAACCTGATAGATATTACAGGGTGCCTGAAGCTCATAAGTATCTTTTTAAGAGTCCTAGGGCAGACCCAGAAACTGTTAGTCAGGGCCCTAAAGGTGTTAAGGCTTCTGTTGTCAAAAATCCGGTTCCTTCAGACAAAGAGGCCAAAGCTTTGGATAGATGGGGAAAGAAAGTTTATACTTCTTCCACTCTAGCTATGAGGGCTTTGAATTGCCAGTTTCACATGTTAAAATACCAAAACTATCTCCTTTCACAATTGAAGTCTAAGGTTGATGCTCTGGCAGAAGGTATTGATTGTAAAGAATTGCAAGATTTAGTACATGTTTCTGAACAGGTGGGTAAGCATTCTTTGCAATGTGGTTTTGATGCTGTACATGCCTCGTCTAGGGTGGCTGCCACTGGGTCAGTTCTTCGCAGGCACGCCTGGCTGAGGGATCAGAATTTATCTGACCATGTTAAAACAAGGATTTTAGATGCTCCTTTACAATCTGATGTGTTGTTTGGTTCTCCTGTTGAGACAGTTTTAAAGAAAATGGAAGACAAGGCTAAGTCTATGCAGACTGTTAAAGATTTTTTGCAGGTTCAGCCCCCAAAGTTTAGTAGAAATTGGCCTACTAAGGGGTGGATGTATCCTTCTTATGATTCCCAGTCTAGGGGTAGATCTAGACGTGGTAGGGGCAGAGCTCAGGGTTCTTTCAGGCCTCGAACAGGGAGTTCTCCTGCACAGTCTTCAGGTGAGGGCAGGGGTCAGTCCTTTCGTAAACAGACCCAATGACCTACCTTTTCAGCTGCCAGAGCCTTCTCGTCTGGCAGCACCTTTGGGAGGAAGGTTGGCACTTTTCAAAGAAAATTGGAGTTTAATTACCCAAGACAGATGGGTATTGGATATCATACACCACGGTTACAGGTTTTATTTCCATACCTTGCCTCCTTTCAAAGGCATGCCAGACGTTCCTCCTCCACAAAGAATAGAGGCTCACAAGCAAATTTCTCTGTTACTCCAACTAGGGGCCATTCAGCGGTCCCTATGCCAGAAGTGGGCCTAGGATTTTATTCTCGCCTGTTCCTCGTACCAAAGAAAGGGAACACGTGGAGACCAATTTTGGACTTATCTATCCTCAACACTTATCTGGACATTCCCAAGTTCAAAATGTTGACGCTTCAGCAGCTTTTACCTCTGCTGGGCAAAGATCATTGGATGGTAACTTTAGATCTCAAGGAGGCTTATCTTCATGTTCCTATCAGACTGAGTTGCAGGAAGTATCTGCGTTTTCGAGCTGGGACTTCTCATTATCAGTTCTCTGCATTGCCCTTTGGCTTATCTACTGCGCCCAGAGTGTTCACGAAGGTTCTGGCTCCAGTGATAGCTTTCCTCAGGTTAAAAGGAATACAGATTTATCCCTATTTGGACGATTGCCTAATTCTGGCTCAAGGAAGGGACGAGCTTCTTCATCATTTGGATTATGTGATAGCAGTGCTAAGATGCCTGGGGTATTCTGTGAACGAAATAAAGTCCAGTCTAGTACCCTCTCAAGACATGTGCTTTCTGGGTGTGAGACTGAATACAGCATCCCAGATGGCCTTTTTGACCCCAGACAAACAAAAGAATCTTTCCCTTTACTTTCATCAGTTGTCTCATCAGTCCGGGCTGACTGCAAGGACAGTCCTTCAAGCCTTAGGGTTCATGGCATCTTGTATTCTGGTGCTTCCCAATGCCAAACTGCATATGAGGAAGCTACAGTGGTATCTCAAAAATGTATGGACACAGCACTGCCAGGATTTGGACACTGTCATTCCAATAATACCTTGCATTCAAAAGGAATTTTTGTGGTGGGCTCAGGAATGTCACCTAAACAAGGGACTCTCTGTGACCCAGCCAGAGGCGAGTCAGATTCTAACGACAGATGCCTCAGACAAAGCTTGGGGAGCTCATCTGAATGGAAAGTGGATACAAGACAAGTGGCCTGCCAGACTACAACATCTACATATCAACTTGAAAGAGATGTTAGCAGTCCAGTTTGCATTAATAGCCTTCAAGGATTTACTTCTTCCAGGGCAGGTGTTGATTCTAACAGACAACACAACTGTCATGTGGTACATCAACAAGCAAGGCGGAACACATTCTTATCCTCTATGCAGGCAAGTGATGATTTTGTGGGAGACTGCTCTCAGTTTACAGCTAAATCTTCAGGCAAGGTTTCTGCCGGGAGCACAGAACTCCTTAGCAGATGTGTTGAGCAGACAAATTATAGATCCCCACGAGTGGAAATTGGATCCTCATGTATTTCAGAAATTGACAGTGTCATGGGGAACTCCAGACATAGATCTGTTCGCTTCCCCACTAAACCACCAGCTGCCAAAGTTTTGCACAAAAAGGTTTCATCCCACAGCTTGGAGGGTGGATGCTCTTTCTTTCAATTGGAGCAATCTTCATGTGTATGCCTTTCCGCCTCTGCCTCTCCTCCCAAAGGTACTACTAAAGGCCAGACAAGACAAGCCAAGGATGATTTTAATAGCTCCAGATTGGCCTCGACAGCATTGGTATCCATTACTGAGGAGCCTGGTACGGAAGCCTCCATGGCCTTTGCCTACGATTCCACACCTGTTGTCTCAGGAGGACAGTCATTTGCTCAATGTCAAACTTCACTCTCTGCACCTAACAGCCTGGCATATTCTGTTTTGAACCATAGTGGGCCTCCACTTCCACAACAAGTTTTGAATGTTATTTTGGAAGCTAGAAGGCCTAGTACAAGGAAAGTGTACGCAGAAAAATGGAAGAGATTTTTATTTTGGAGTGCAGCAAAGGATTTTGATGTTTCTGAGCCTAATTTAAGTGTGGCTCTTCAATATCTTACTGAGTTACTGGACAAAGGTTTGTCCTTCTCTTCTATTAAGGTTCATGCTGCAGCAATTTCGGCTCACTATGATTGTGACCCACCATTGTTTTCTCATCCTTTGTTCAAGCAATTTCTTAGAGGGCAAAGAATATAAGACCCCCGAAGAGCTCCTACTCCTGCTTGGGATCTCAATTTTGTGTTGGAGAAACTCACTCTACAACCTTTTGAGCCTGCAGCTACTGCTGAATTAAAGTTTTTATCATGGAAGACTGCTTTTTTGTTGGCTATTACCTCTGCAAGAAGGGTTTCTGAGTTGCAGGCCCTTATGGCAGTTGAATCTTTCTTGATTTTCCATAAGGATAGGGTATCTTTACGTACTAATCCTTCCTTTATGCCTAAAGTGGTTTCTAGTGTGGCTTTAAACCAAACTATTCATTTGCCTACCTTTTATGCAAATCCCCAAAATAAAGGGGAAAAGATTTTGCACACTTTAGATGTACACAGGCAGTTGCGTTATTATTTGGACAGAACAAAAGGGTTCAGGCAGTCTCAGCAGTTATTTGTTTCTTTTGCTTTGAGTTCTCAGGGCAAGCCTGTGTCAAAACAAACTATTTCTAAGTGGATTGGGTTTTGCATTGCTTTCTGTTATTCCCATCATGGCAAGGAAGTTCCAGCTGGGATTAGGCCTCATTCCACTAGGGCTACTGCCACTTCAACAGCTTTTGAGAGGGGTGGCAACTAAGGATATTTTGGAGGCAGCTACTTGGAGTTCAGTGCATACTTTTTCCAGGCATTATCACCTACCACTTTACTCTAAATCCAGGGCTGGTTTTGCCACTGCTGTTTTGCAGGGCATTTTGGCAGCTCCTGCTTCCTTATAATTTGGCCATCCTCCCTTTCCTCTGCTTTGGGATTCTACCCAAGTGTAAGGACTGCAGCAATGTGAGATGAAGAACATAGTACAGTTTTGTACCTACCATAAATGTAGATGTTCGAAGATCCACATTGCTGCAGTCCAATTTACCCTCCCTCCTTCCCCTCTGTAGTTAGAGGCGGTTGTGTGGGTTGGGTGGTCAATTGGGTGTATATTGTTTATTGTATATATTGTACATATGTTTAGTGCTGGGATGGTTGGTTGTTGGTTTGCTGTCTTTTGGTTTTTGACCTTTATTTTTAGGGTCTTCTGACATCTGGGGCAAGAAAAGACTGAGGATATGACGTCGGTCATGCGCATTTGTACCCTGACGTCCTGATGTCAGTCAAATGCACCTTGACCGACGTCAGCCTTATACTTTGATATTCGGGCCGACCGAGGACAGCGGACTACCCAAGTGTAAGGACTGCAGCAATGTGGATCTTCGAACATCTACATTTATGGTAGGTACAAAACTGTACTTTTTCCATGAATCTGTGCAGACACGTGTGGCAACTAGAATGCTCACAGAGATACTTTTACTAAAAGTTTTCAAAGTCTAAACAATGTGTCCTAAATGGACTGACTCAAAGTCCTGTCACTATATCCTACAGACTGCCAAGAGGTGACCTGTGTCAGGTGTACAAGGCATCCTCTGACATAACACTAATGGATTTACTGCATATCAGCCAATCAAATGGCATCAGAAGTACTTGGTTTAGGGATCTAAACCTCTTCTGCAACATCAACAGAATAGTTTGGAGGGACATGTATATCTCGTGCAGGATGCTGCTGCTCTGGAACAGTACACACCCATGTGAAACAAAACTCCTCCCTGTCCATATTTAGTCGCATAATGGATCTATAGATGGGAAACAGATTTACCAGACTAATGGACAGATGCAGCTCCTAAATGTTTTATCCCAGGCATGATCCCAGTTATTCTCATTATTCTCATTAGGATAATATATAATTATCGACCACGGAATGTGTAAGGCCACTCTAACACCACATGAGATAGGTTAGCTAGAGCACCAAAAAGAAAATTTGCTAGGCTTAAAATGACCCTCAAGGGCAGCTAGCCTAGTATTTACCTTTGAACTTAGAATAAGGGTGTGTTATATACTGTATGAAAATGGTGTAAGGACATTGCTTGTTACAGCTGGAATTGATTGCTGTAACAGATGTTTATAATGCACTGCAGTCATATTTTAAATATACTTCTATGAAGGTATCCATCCTGTTACTTCAGATGCAGAATACCATGACCGATCAAGACTGAAAGTTGCAAAAGTACAAAATGTCTGATACATGTATAGTGCTCCTTGAACATGGGCCCTTCCTCAGGCTGCTTTGCCTAGGGAGAAATTAAAAGTGGTTAATATCCAAGTTAAATTAGTTTGAGTGAGTCTCTTGGTTGGTGCTGAAAGAAATGGATATTGCGGTGGAATTAGGATATTATGAAGGTGAAAGTATGTGCTTTACGATTGGATATTGTTGACATCAGCAGTAGTTTGAAAGCTAAATAAACTAAGCTGGTAAATCTGGCTGGCTTGTTTGATGTTTACATGAAGCGACTAAGGGTGACTGTTTTATGAACTGGAGTGTGCGCACAACCAGCTGGAAGCCATAGCATCTGCAAGACAGCAAATGTGTATACTTTAGGGCAATGCATGAGACTGTGAAGAAGCTGGAGCAGACAGAGAATTAGTTAAGTGGAATGGAAGATAAAACGAGAAACAGACTTTAGGTCTGTATGAAGTTTTGGAGGTCAGAAAAAAATACCTTGTTGGAATAAAAAAAAAAAAAAAAAAGATGCCGTCTTGGACTGGCTGTGCAAAAGACTCTTTGGGAGGAGTGTAGGCGAGGCATTTGCTAATGCCAGAGACTAACATTAAGTATGGAAAACCAAGGCCAATTCTGACTGATTTTCTGACCTTGTAAGATAACAAACAAATGTTTTGGAAGCTGTGGCGACCTGGGAGAAAGTTGTTTGTGGAACATGATTATTGTGTGGTGACATTAAACCATTGTTTGTGATTTCTGGATGTGATTAGGAGTGTAATTAATTGAAACTGAAATGTATACTGACAGTGTTGACATTTTATGGTGCAGATGAAGCAACAGGGAATATAGGAGAACTTACCCATAAGAGTGACTCAGCCAAGCACAGTTTGAACAAAGGGATAAAGGGACTCAAGTTAAAAGAAGTAGATGCTCCAGGAGAAATAGAAATGACTGGGAGGAGAGGATGGATTCAGCTATGAAGAAATGGCTAGGCATAAGTGCATTACCAGGAAAAAGATGGCTAGATAGACAGTGATGATAAGTGTGTACAATGATGTTCATTCTGTACTGATGGGCTCGGAGGCGATCCTCGGCTCCGACTCGGCACGCTATGCTATAGAGCGAAGCCTCTTATTGGCTGAGCTATTCTCTATCCCAGGATGCACCACCGCTAATCCCCCAGATCTCGTTTGCCGCTTACAAGCTAGTACGTGGTCTCGAACTTGGCTGAGCTAAGTGCTGTTTTTCACAAAGTTTTTCTGTCAGGAAATTCTTTATTCTTTACCCAAAAGCTGTTTTAACAGCTATCGTTGTGTATCAGTGTGTTTTGATTATTTTTTTGTGGTAAAATTTGTGTGATTGAACAGGGAAAGGTTTCCGTTTAAGTTAGAGGGGCCTTCCCCTATTCTTTAGTGAGTCTACTTTCTTTAGAGAGGTCAAGTATCTGTTTAAGTTAGAGGGTTCTTGGCCCTCCTTTTTGGTGTTTTTTGTGGTTGTAATTTTTGTGTGGCTTTTCGTTTAAAAAAAAAAAAAAAAGGTTTATTGTTGTTAAATCTTATTAAGTGACATATATTGTGTTTTTTTCTACTAATATACTGAGTAGTTTTCAGGCATTATGTCAAAAGAGCATAGACCCTCAGGATTTAAAAAGTGCACGAGATGCAACTATAAAATGTCCATCACCGATGATCACTCATTATGCGTGTACTGTTTGGGCGCCAAACACCTACAGGAGTCCTGCAGCGTGTGTCACGCTTTTTCCTCTAGGGTCCTCCAAGAGAGGAAGAATAAATTGATCTTGAAAGGGCTGATTAAACCCTACTTCAAGGAGGCCTTATCTTCCTCTTCCTCTCCAGCTAAGAAAAAGAAATCGTCGGCTACGACCAGTCCGTCGGAACCGACCAGTAAGAAATCTAGGCAGGCTTCTCCATCGGCTCCACGGACTTCGGAGCCGAGGGCAGAACGGTCTG
This sequence comes from Protopterus annectens, assembly GCF_019279795.1. Classification (NCBI taxonomy): domain Eukaryota; kingdom Metazoa; phylum Chordata; order Ceratodontiformes; family Protopteridae; genus Protopterus; species Protopterus annectens. The sequence goes on from NC_056725.1 coordinate 46,584,860, forward strand.
CCTCGATGCCTCCAGTCTCGACTCCTCTGGTTTCGGAGCCGATGGCTGGGGCTTCGAGAGGCGGGTCACCTTCATCGGCTCCACTGATATTGGAGCCGATGAGGGTTGCCGGCTCAGACTCTTCCCCTTCGGTGCCGAAGCCCACCTCAGCACGGAGGGAAATTGTTTTGGAATCTCCCTCGGCACCGATACTGGTCGAGTCTATTCGGAGCCGGTCCCCCAGTCCTTCGGAGCCGATGGAGAAGTCGGTTCGGACCCGGTCGGTCTCCTCCCGATCTTCCAAGATGTCGGATTCGGACATTGACAGGGTGCTCCTAAGACTATTTCAGTCTCCTGTATTCCAGAAATTAGTTTCGGCTCCAGCCCATTCGGCTTCGGAGCCGATGGCCCACCCTGTAGTTCTGGTTCCTCCTCCAACAGCTTCGGCACCGTTGGAGCCGGTGCTGGTGGAGCAGATGGAGGTTTTCGGGTTGGCCCCGACCCTTACTCCAACCCCGGCTCTCGAGTCGGAGTTCGGTACACGGACCTCCTCTGTCGGCCCTGGGGGGACGCTTCGGGACCGATGTTTTCGGTCCCGAGCCTTCCTCTCGGTGCGTCGGCTGCGGGGGTACTGTCTACTGTTGTGGCCACGGGGGTTGGACCTTCCCAGGACTCTGGCGGTCCGGCCTTCAGGGCCATGAGGAGTGCCTTGGCCAAATCTTCTTTGGCTACCTCCATGGTCTCACCAGCACCTTCCCTACACACGGAGACTGGGTCTTTGGTAGTCCCCCTGTCCTTAGACAGCGGAGCCCCGGGGCCTGAGGTCACCCCCAGTGGGGGTTCCCCCCTCCTGGAGGTCCCTCTGAAGCTTCTTCAGAGGAACCCCCAAGGAAAAGACTGTGCAAGAGGAAGCACGTTGACTCCCCCGATGAGTCTCTCACGTTGGACACCGATCTTGATGATGCGGAGGGGTCCCCTAAGTCGTCCTCAGATGATGTCTCCTTCGCAGACATCTTGTAAGCCTTCAAACAACGAGGCGGCTGGCATTCCAAACCCCCTTCCACTGACGAGTTGGTGTTCCTCAAGGCCTTCGGGGCTCAGCCCTCCGCCTCCTGGGTGTCTCCGCCCTTCGACAAGCTCCTAGATTTGATCTGTCGAAGGGCATGGGAACATCCAGACTCTGTGGAACTGGTGCCTGCTCGCCCAAACAAGTTCTTATCAGCACCCCCAGAGAAGGAGTTTTTGACCAAAGGTGTGGCTGTAGATGCCTTGGTGGTGGCATCTACTACCCAACAGGATGTAGCAGAGGCTTCGACGTCCGTCCATCCTCCTAATAAGGAGTCTAGGAGCATGGATCGGTACGGGAAGTGCACCCTCAGTTCAGCGGCCTTTACCTTAAGGTCCCTGAACTATTTAACGCACTTCACTAGATTTCAGAGGGATCTGATCAAGGAGCTTTCAGATTCCCTCTTGGGTAACCTACCTGAGCAGCTGGCCCAGACGGTTGGCTCTCAGTTGGCTACACTGTCATCAATATCAAACTCATCCATGAGGCTCATTTCATATGCAGCCGAAGGGGCGAGTAGAGTGGCGGGTACGGGTGTTGCTCTACGGAGGCAAGCCTGGCTCCGCCTGTGTCATTTTGCAGAAGCCTTTAAGTCTTCCTTTGCCGATGCTCCCTTTGATGGGTCCTCTTTGTTTGGACCCAAGGTAAAGGACACATTGACCTGCTGCGAGCAAGAAGGTAAGACTCTGACTGCCGTAGGGGCACGATTTTCCACTCCCTTTCGGCCTTATCCCAAGGCTAAAAGAGGAGGGAAAATGTGGTTCCGTAAATCCCAGAAGTCTTATCCCTCGCAGCAGGACGATCCCCCTTCTAGAGGCAGAGGAGGGGGAAATTTTTCTGGAAGACGCCATCCCAGAGGTGGCAGTGGCCCCCGCAACACTGGAGACCGCAAGTCCTTTCGTGGCTCTTCAGCCTTCCACAATCCCTGAAGGATTGCCCGACTGTGCAGCTCCGGAGCCAGTCGGGGGTCGTTTTTCGAGGCACCTAAAAGCCTGGGAGGGTATCACTCAGGACCGATGGGTGCTTCGAATCATCGCCGGAGGTTACGCCATTCCCTTTTCTCACTCCCCACCGCCGTCCAATAAAATCCTGGACCCGCCACCCAGTCAACGGGAAATCGCAGCCTTAGAAGTCTCAAAGCTGCTTCAAAAAGGAGTCATCCAACCGGTCCCCGCAGACCAGATCGGATTAGGGACTTACTCAAGGTTCTTTTTGGTGCCAAAAAAGACCGGGGACTTGAGGCCCATTTTGGATCTCAGCATCCTAAATCGATCAGTCAAAAAGTCCAAGTTCCGAATGGTCACCTTACAATCCATTCTCCCACTGCTGGAGAAAGGTGTTTGGATGTGCTCCATAGATCTCAAGGACGCCTATTACCACATCCTGGTAGATCAGGCATCCAGGAGACATTTGCGCTTCAGCCTGGGAGACAGTCATTTTCAGTTCTGCGCACTGCCCTTTGGTCTCACCACAGCCCCCAGGGGTGTTCACCAAATGTTTGGCGGTCGTGACTGCTCACCTGAGGAGTCTAGGATTCCAAGTGTTTCCGTATCTGGACGACTGGCTCCTAACTGCCACCTCCAGGCGTCTACTATTGCAGAACCTACAAGCCACAATATCACTAGGCACTTCCCTTGGAAACACCTTCAATTGGCCAAAGTCTGTGTTGCTGCCATCTCAGCGCATAAGGTTCATCGGAGTAGAGATAGACTCAAACCTTATGCGGGTCTATCTTCCTACAGAAAGGATACAAACTATACAGGCTCAAGTCCGAGCCTTGATTCTCAGATCCAAAGCTCCAGCCAGGATGGTCCTGCAGCTATTGGGCTCTTGTCGGCCACTGTTCTTCTAGTCCCCTTAGCAAGATTGCATATGAGAATTCTCCAGTGGCTCCTTTCGACATAGTGGTCCTTTCAGGATCTCCCTCTCAGTCACCTCATACGGATCACGGAAACCTGCAAATGGGACCTTCGCTGGTGGCTGGTGCCCTCCAGTCTGGATCAGGGACGACCCTTTGTTCCACCTCCTCCTGTGGCCACTTTGACTACGGACGCCTCCCAGATGGGGTGGGGGGGCATTCCCTGGGCAGGTCAGTCCAAGGCAAATGGCATTCAGAAGAGAGCCTCCTTCATATCAACATTTTAGAAATGAGGACGGTGTTTCTGTCTCTACAAGCCCTTCACGATTACCTCCCTCAGGGCGTAATTGCCGTTCACTCCGACAACATGTCAGTAGTCTGGTACCTGAACAAGCAGGGAGGGACCAGATCCTACCCCCTTTGCAGAGAGGCCATGAGAGTTTGGGAATGGGCAGTGGCGACCAGACGTTTTCTAGTGGCGACTCATATCCCTGGCAAGTCCAACGTGATAGCCGACAGGCTAAGCAGAACTATTCTCTCTCCTCACGAGTGGTCTCTGAACGATGCAGTGACAACTCAGATCTTCAGCAGATGGGGAACTCCTTGTTGCGACCTCTTCGCAACCCCGCTGAATGCGAAGTGCAAGAAGTTCTTCTCTCTCACTCCAGCTCCGGGGGAGAGTCCTATGGATGCATTAGCCCATCCTTGGCCCACCGGCTTGCTATACGCCTTCCCCTCAGTTCCCCTCCTTCCCAGAGTGATCCAAAAGGCGTCTCACTTGGGGAGCAAAATGATTTTAGTTGCCCCTTACTGGCCTCGTCAGGTATGGTTCCCCTATCTTCGGAAATATGCACTGGACGGCCCATGGTTCCTGGATCAGATCCCAGACCTATTAATTCATCAGTCGGGACAACTCCATCAGTCCCTTCACACTTTGAAGTTAACAGCTTGGCTCCTCCTCTTCCGACTATAGTCAGGAATCATACCTTAGACCCAGAAGTCATACATATCTTATCCTCGGCCCACAAGTCTGCCACTAAGAAACTGTATTCTAGCAAATGGAAGAGATTTGCTATTTGGGCTCAACTCCGGGTCTGGATCCCATCACTGTTCCGTATCGGAAGTCCTGAAATTTCTGACTTCCCTTTTTAATCAAGGTTCTTCAGTCTCTACCATCAAGGTCCAATTGGCAGCTATTTCCAATTTCCATGAATCTACAAACCCACCTTTAATGAGCAACAGATTGTGTAAAACCTTCATGAAAGGTGCTGTGCTTTTACGACCTCCAATTTCTCATCCTGCTCCTCCGTGGGATCTCGATGTGGTGTTACGTGCCTTAACCTCCTTCCCCTTCGAACCGGCAGCAACATGTGATTTGAAATTTCTTTCTTGGAAAACCGCCTTTCTGGTCGCGATTACTTCTGCCAGAAGAGTTTCAGAACTTCAAGCTCTGTCTGTCAAACCACCGTACCTGGTTTTTCACAAAGATAGAGTATCCCTCAGGCCTGATCCATCTTTTGTCCCTAAAGTTTGTTCCAGTTTTTGCCTGCAACAGTCATTAGAACTTCCAGTTTTCTTTCCAAAGTACTCAAACAAAGCAGAATACATCTTCCACACATTGGATGTTCATAGGCAATTGCGTTTTTATTTAGACAGGACCCAACAAACACGGAAATCAGATCAGTTGTTTGTGTCCTTTTCGGATAATAAATTGGGCAAAGCCATCACAAAGGTCACTATTGCCAAATGGATCAGGTACTGTATTAGTCAGGCTTATTCCTCTTCTAATAAAGAGCTTACAACCTCTATCAAAGCTCACTCTACAAGAGCTATGGCTACTTCAATAGCATTCCATTCTAAGCTTGCCATTAGTGACATTTGTGCTGCTACGTGGTCTTCCCCGCACACTTTCATTTCCCACTACAAATTGGATGTGGCATCTCGGGGGCGAGCTTCATTTGGTTCCACAGTGCTCAAGAGTGTTTTCCAGTGAGCCACCCAGGAATTAGGTGCTAGGGACGCTGTCCCATCAGTACAGAATGTAGGCGAGATAGGATCACATAACATCTTTTAGTTATGTACTTACCATAACTTTAGATGTTTGGGATCCATCTCGCCTACATTCCTAATACCCACCCTCCTTCCCCCTGCCTTGGAGATCAGAAGAGATCGGACGGTCCGAATTCTATTGTTTCATCTTGAAACATCTGGCAGTGTTATATAAACAGTTATGTGTGTGTGTGCATGAATGCGGACAAACAAGATCTGGGGGATTAGCGGTGGTGCATCCTGGGATAGAGAATAGCTCAGCCAATAAGAGGCTTCGCTCTATAGCATAGCGTGCCGAGTCGGAGCCTAGGATCGGCTCCGAGCCCATCAGTACAGAATGTAGGCGAGATGGATCCCAAACATCTAAAGTTATGGTAAGTACATAATTAAAAGTTTTACATGTATGTACCATAGATGTGTAATACATTGCTTACTTCTTAAAGACATAACAATCTCATAATGTATTAAGTCTAGCATACCAGTTGGTATATAGTTGGATACTCTGGAAGTTGGCGCAGAGGGTTAAAGTTGTGAACTGTAGTTTGATTCCCTCAGTTCTCATTTGTCTCCTGTGTGACCTTCAGAAATCATTTAACCAAAAATTGCTTCCAGGGAGTGTTTAAAAAGGGACTGTGTGTCCAGTTAGCCTACCTGGTTATCAAATAAATATTGGCCATGCTATTGATTTCAGAGGCTTTTTGCTGAATTCTGATCCATCCACTACTAGACAAGTATTGATATATACTAGAACTAGACCTGCTGCTATTTTTGTGCATTTTTTACAGAGTTTTTGCATATTAAAACTGCATTTAAGAATTATTGCTGTTATCATTGCAGTTGACTTATGTGCTGAATCCAGATCCATCCAGATCTGAATATATACTCCATTTTGCTGAATTGCACTTCATCTTGTAAAGTACTAGTGCTGCTTAAATATCTGTGTATTATTTGCTGTGTCCTTTTTCTGTGTTCTAACTTTTAGTGCCGTAGATTATTGCCGTAGCTGTTTACTGTGAGTTCCTGCAGTTCTGTTTGGTTGTAACATTGTAAGTTTCTGTATTTAGTGAGCCCCAGACAGAGTTTTTATATTAAGAAGTTTTTGGTCTGTATAAAGTTGTCAACTTTGCATGATGCTGCTACCTTGAGTAGCAGCGGCTGTCAGTACTCTGTATAGATACACGTGCTTAGAAATGCAAATTCCGAACAAAACCTCCCTCTCCCAAAGAGTTCCTGAGCACACAGTTGCTGGGTGAGCACCATGTTTGCGTGAAGAAAGGCACCACTCTGTAAAAACAGACTATGTTTATTGTTCTTAACCAGTTATAGCACTCTATAACAATTCTGTTCTTCATTATAGTGGTCACACAAATGCAAGCATAAATCCTTTAATACCACATCATGTGAAACCCACTATATTTATAACTGAAACCATGGATTAGGACTTTCCTACTATATCCCTACAACTGTCTCATTTCATCAACAGTTTTCTTGGACCTGTCAAAAGCATTCAGTACAGCAGACCACCAAAAACTTTTCCAAGACTAGCCTCTGTAAGTCTCAATACCCCATCATTAAGCTGGTTGCACAGTTTTACTTATCCATTAGGAAATAAGCTGTAAAATGGCATCAAGGCTGCTCTTGATTTCCTCCCAGTAACAGTCTACATCCCTTAGGGATCAGTTGTAGGACCCCCTGTTCTTCAATATCTTTATCAGTAACTCACACTCAACCACTAAACAAGCTACCCTGGTACAATATTCAGGTAATGCCACAATCATCTTCTCATCCCAAACACTAACCTCCCTACAAGACAGTACCCAGCAGACCTTTCTAGCCACTGAATCCTGGCTAGATAGCCCAGACTGGCTCCTAAATGCTAAAAAAAAAAAAACGATGGTTTTTACCCTTAAAAACTACCACAATTGAAAGCAATCATTCCATACCCTGTCTGCTATTAAAACTAAAGTAGAATGATTACAACAAGCTAAACTCCTTGAAGTATTACTCAGTGATGGTCTCAAGTATGACCAATATCTACTATTAGCTATTAAAAAGACAAACTGGAAACTAAGATCATTCTACAGAGCCAAAAAATTCTTTACTGATCACTCCAGGAAACCCACAGCACAAGCTTACCTACTTGTCTCCGTACTCTATGCCTCTTCCATCTTTACAAACTGTTATACAATCATCAGAAATAAAATAGAGATGGTCTATAATAAAATCGCAAAATGTGTAACAGAACTCCAACATAACCTACCACTGTACAGCTTTAAACAGTATTAACTGGCTAGAGCTTACAAACTACCTCTTTCACCTTTAATTTACCACAGCCCTTAAACTAATACACTCCCCAGAAAATTGCCCATCTCTAAAAAGAATACTACAACCCTATACCACTAATTAAGTCCTATGGTTCGACAGCAAGACTCCACTGTCCACCACAAGATCTAATAACAGCATAGGTGATTCATTGTACTCTAACCAGGTTGCAAAAGCTTGGACCCAAGTCTCCCCTGAAGTAAGACAGACATGATAAATAGCGTTAAGGTGTCACTGAAGAAACACCTGATAAACAACTGGTTGTACTCTTGCACTACTGCAGGCTGAATTCAGCCACACTCCTCATTCTAATTGCACTTTAGTAACTGTCTTTCTTTAAATCCACACACAATTTCTTTGTTTACACTAACACTCAAAACACAGCTCTACTACTTTCTGTCATGCTTTTAAATCTTTTCCACTCCAGCTTACAACCCACGTCTTCTCCCCATAACTTTTTTTCTTTCAGGCAACCACTGATAAATCTATTTTTTCATGCATGCTTTTACCTTCTGTCTATCTCATTCTGTACATACATAGTATCCTACTAGAATTCTTCTTTCTTTAAATACATTCTCCAGTGTAATCCTTTCGCTTCTTGTGTTACACATCTTTACGTACTCTAAAAAAAAATCTCACTAGATAAGTTAGCCACTAAAATGTCAAATCTTCCTTTGTAATTAATTACTTTATGTTTCAGTAACTCAAATATGTATAGAAGGTACTCTGCATTATCCTGTGTAATGTGATATGATATAACTGTATTGTCTGTATTATATTTTTTTCTGTTATGTAATGTATGTTCTTACCTATGAAGCTTTTCTGTCTGGGCCTTTGCTTGAAAATAGGAGAAACCCCAGTCAGAACTTCCTGGTAAACAACGAAAGAAAAAAAATATTTCTGTAGTCAGCTTGGAAGAAATTAGAGTATTGAGATAATGTAGCATTTGTTTCATGTTTTCTTATAGCCAAGTAATTCTTAAACTGTCTGATACAGTATATGAGAGATGTACTTAACCCTATGTCTGGAGACAAATCTCCACACACACAGCCACTGCAAATACTGAAGAGGTTGTCAGAAATACACAACACTACACAATACCTGCCACACACACATACACACACACACACACAGGACAAACACACAGACCTACATATGCTGAGGCATTTAAAAGTTATCTACCCAATCCAAAATCTCAAAGATCTTCCAGACACAGTAATTACAGTAAATACCCACACCAGCCTCAATAGCACACTATCAAAGCCACACAGCCTCAACTCAGTGTACCTAAGGCAAAGCTCATAAGGCAGACCACCAAACAGTACAACATTTTGGTGATAGGAGACTTCATTATTTGTCAGCCTGGGAGGATATGGTTGACAGACCACACTGTTTTGACAGGGATGGTCTCATCTGTCTTCTCTAGACTTTTGGATATTTGCTAAAACCGTATTTACTCCCAAAGTGCCTTTTTTAGGCATTACCAACCGGATAAACCTTCTACATGGCAAAACCAAACAAAGAAAATCTGAAGGTGTTACTGCTCAATGCTAGGAATATAAAGAAGAAACTCCACTCCCTGCAAGCTCTTCTCACCCTGGAAAATGTAGACGTCTGTGAAGTTACTGAGACATGGTTTAAAGCTGCAGAGGGCATCCAGACATTTAGCCCTGTTACTGCTAAGGAAGGAAAAATTGTTGGAGGTGCTTCAGTTTATATAAGAAACACAACTCAAGGTTCGTCAAACACTATGATTAATTTGAGCTTTTCCACATCCAAATTACCATAGGCAGAGTCCCCTACCCGTATCCTTACAAGCTGTAGGTTCCCTTCTATGACCCAGAAGACACACATACTTAAATGTACAGGAGACACTCCCCTTTCAACCCACTATCATATTCACGGGTGAATTTAACTACCCCACTAACATGCAGATGCTGAGATACCTGGACTTCATAAACACAAATTTCCTGGACCAGATAGTCTGTATGTCCATTAGGGACACTAACATCCTATACATAGTCCTCAACAACATGGGGTAACATTGCACCCCCCATGTGTATTGTTCTCAGAAGTCATGCCAGGCCATAAAGCTGTCTCCTTTGAAATAAGAATAAAACCTGACACTTCCTACTTCGAAGTGGCACCCTGGCAAGTTTCAAGCCCCCCAAACACAGAGAACACCACTGTCCATACAGAGTCATTCACAAACACCCTCTACAATCATGTATACAGCTGTATAGAGTCTGTAGTACCTATCTAAAATAAGTTCACAACAAACTCAAAAAACAACATCACAACAGAATCACAACATCAGCAGATTAAATAACAAAAAGAAGAACATCCTGGTCAGAAATGCCTGGTAAGGAAAGAACCCCCTTGTCAAACTTAATAAATATCCTAGGAGATTATAATTAAGTCAGCTAAAGCCAATATGAGGTCAAAGTAGCCAACAGGCTAGGTACAACCAGCAAGCATTCTTCATTTATTTCCAAAACCTCAAAGGCAATACACAACAGTGTGCTGAACTAACTGTGAATGGAGCCACCTGTACTGAGCTTGAGGACATCCAAGTGGCCGATAAACTCAACTCCAGTTTTACCCTGCTTTCTTTCACCGGCACCTCTCTAGAAAAAGTCCCCCTAACCATAGCTCCCCCACTATCACCATGGAACAGGTCCTCAATGCGCTGTCCAAAGCAAAAATCACTTCATTGATGGGAACCAATGATATCTTAGGATGCCTCCATAACAGCATGAAGCATGACCTTTCAGAACCTCTAGAAGCACTGCTCAGTCATAGCCTACAAAGAAGCGTTGTGGCAATTGAATGGAAGACTGCAACTGTTATCCCACTACACAAGTGCGGGCCATCCATGGACCCAGGAATCTACCAACCCATTAGCTTGACTAGTCTCATATGGAAGGCCATGGAAAGGTATAATAAATAACGATGTAGGAAACTTTCAGATGCTAGATCCAGCTCAAGTTTGATTCATCAATGGAAGGTCTTGCCTACTCATTCAGGTGAATTTCTTCAAGAAGGTTATCCAAGCAATGCATGAAGGCAGAATGGTGCATACTGCCAACCTCATCCTGGCCATAGCATTTGCCACAATTTCCCACTCAAGCATTTTAGTCAAGCTCACTGAATTGGGTATAAACCCCTGTATCACCCACTGGATAGCCACCTTGCTCCCAAATAGGATCCAAGAAGTTAAGATAGGGGCCTGCCACTAGTAGAGTCCCTCAGAGCTTGATTCTGGTGCTGCTCCTGTTTGGGGCCTACTTCAGTGACTTCAAGACTAATGTCAAAGTTTACTGGCTGACCAAATTCGCAGACTAGTTCAAATTAGGTGCAGTCATTGAATCCCTCAAGACACAAAGATCCACCAAGAGGGCCTGACATATTAATATCCAATGCCAGAGTCATGGTCTTAAACTGAATACTAACAACTACATAATAGCATTCTTTTTTTAAGACTGCCACCCTGCAAATTACTGCATCACTAATACAACCCTAGGAGTAGACCCAGTAGTCAGGGATTTCTCAGTGTATGTTTATTTATTTTGTTTAACATTTGTTTACTGGGAAAGTCTGACTTGGAACAAGCCAATTTTCAGTAGAGGCCTGGGGAGAAACGCTCCAGACACATGCCTTTGTAATGTGGGAGGAAACCGGAGCACTTGGTGGAAACCCAGATGAAGAGAGGGAGGACATGCAGACTCTGCACAGAAGGCAACCCAGCTGAGAATCGAACCAGAGAATCTCTTGCTGTGAGGCGACAACACAAACTGCTGCACCCGTGTGTCGTTAGCTGCATTGACAGTGATTTGAATTTTGGCCATTATTAGTCTACAGTAGTAAGAAAATCATTCCATGTGGTATAACATATAAGCAAGGGTATGTCATCTAGGTCCAAAGATGTATTTGTTTCACTACATACTTTGCCATTATAAGACTAGAAGTAACGTGCAATGGTACCCTTCAGCATTTACCTGATTAGGCATATGCAACAAGGGGAGCGACCACAGAGGTTCCTCACAAAAGTAATAGATGGTATAGAAAACAAGTCTTATGCAGACTGCCTCAAAGCATTGTCCTTATACTTGGTCTCCTACAACTGATGCCTGGCCTACAAAGCATCCTGTGATCCAGCCATAATGGACCTGTTGCACATCCACAAAAAAAAAAAAAAAATAGCACAGGAAACACCTGATCCAAAAACCTAAACCTAGCCTGCAATATAAATAGAACTTGCTGGAAGAACAGGTATATGTCTGAGACCATCCCTTTTCTGGAACAGGCTTTCCATCTGTTTGAAGCAAGGCTTAGTTATGTGTGTTAGACACCACTCATGCCCAAGTTTATGTACCTCCACATAACTTATGAGACCAATAATTTTCTAATATGTCCCTTTAGGATTGTTAGTCTAGTATTCTGCTATGATCCTATGATACTTTGATATGTGAGATGAAGCTGTTAACTGCCTTTCTGCTGTGCTGACATGTTGTGACTTATTAAAACTGCTGTTTTACTGCAAATGCTGGTGTCTGATGATAATCTTAATACCACTGAACATGATGACTTCGTAACATTGGGTGTACATCATGATATGGCGGGATCTTCTGTCATAGGAAATGACTGAAAAATAATGTTCAGATCAGAAAAATGTGCCAAAGATTCAGGTGGACACCACAGAGATCAGGGTAAACCAAAAAAAATTGTTTTATCTTGTGAAATAGTAATTTCACTCAATATCAGCCTTGCTTGTGTGTGTCAGAATTTTTGTTTGAAATGGACAAATTTAAGCTACGAGAACTATTCATCTTTGCAGAGTTATTTGTCTAGCTGTCAAGGAGGCAGAGGTTTGCATGTTTTCCAATAGCAGTTAAACTAGATAAAGAAAGTGAAGAAATGCAGGTGAACATTTTATGCTATGGGCAAAGAAGAGGAAGCCTTTTAAAGTTCATTTTCATTTTCTGTGGGCCGCAATGTTACATACGAGACATTAATAAGTAGGTTCAGTAAACATTTTGTGCCAAAAAGAAATGTTCGTGAAAGGGCATGCTTTCACAGATGTGCACTAACAAAATGAGTCTGTCAAAGCTTTCATTACATGTTTGTATAAACCTGCTGAAAATTGGGGTTTGATTAGGATAAAGAACATATTAAGAGACAGAATTGTGATTAGGCTGGCTGATTCTAAGCAACTCAGAAGTTACAGTGGAAGTGAATTTAACTTTGGGAAAAAGCAGTTCAGATTGCTAGAGAAATAACATTTAAATAACCTCAGACATTCACATTTTTTTCTAAACTGTTAACAAGTTGGCAATTAAGATTTGTTTCACAAGGATTTACCAATGCTAATCCAATCTTAATTATACCGGCCCACAAAGTGATGCACATGTCTCCTCCCGCCATATTAATATTGATATAGTAAAAACGGCACTAGTAGTTTATACATCTGTGTTGGGAAAGTTTTTTTTTTAAATTTTAATTTACTGAAAAAGTGGCTTGAAACAAAGCTTTATTTTTACATAAAAAAATGTTTGCATGCATCCTTGTGTATGCGCACACTGTTTTATGTAAAAAGTAAAGCTTTGTTTCACCACTTTAAACATGGATCTTTAAGACTGATAAAATATATGAACAAAGTGCCTTTTTAAAAATGAAGCTAAATGTACTTAACATTCTTTCAGGCCGCATAACCTTATGCTGCCTGTGGACATTTCCAGGTCTCTTTGACCTATTTTATCTGTTCTTCTGTGGTGTTCTCCCTCATATTCACAATGCATATGTAATTTCTTTTGTATTGGGTAGCGTTCGAAAGACATGTATGCATAAATGGGCGTGCCTTCATTGAAGGTTGGACGTCGAGCTGGCACCTCGGTGTTTCGTAAAAATCTACTGCCGATCATTAGCGGACTGGAGTTCCGCTGTGGCGACCCCTTACCGGGAAAAAGCCGAAAGACAAACAACAACATGCTGCATACTTTCAAATTGGTCACTCTCATAGCTCTCAACCTCTTAGTGGAAAAAATCTGGACAAATCCAAAATGAACAGGGGACAATGCCCCAAAAATTAGGGAAAAATTTTAAATATTGCTTTTATAAACTTAGAAAGTTGGTTGAATAAAAGGTGGTATGTTACAGTGTATTTTCTGAAGGATATGAAACCTGAAACTCAAGTTCCTGTTATTAATTAGTGAATGCAGTCCTCAGTGATTTGCACAAAAATTCGGAAAACCACAAATTTTACTAGGAACAGGCCTAAAATATGAGGCAAAAATATGGACATTCTGCAAAAATCTGGACAGCTGAGAGATATTCTTCGTGTTTCACTGTTGCAGTCATTACATTTGGGTAATCTGCTTACAGGTTGCCCTCAGTCAGCCTGATTAACAAAGTCTTGGGTCCTGCGTCGGTTGCTGTCCCTTCTTCCATGACGTCAGGGGTATAAAACATGCAGCTGACGCCATTACACCAGTCTTTCTTGCCATGCGGTGCCTGAAGCAGAAGCAGTTCGCAAGTGCCGGTCGGCCGATTCCAGAAATTTTCATTTTCAAGTTTCAGAACTGAAGTCTTCAACTAAAAGCTAAGTACCCTGTTGGGAAAACTTTTTCTTGCTCCTTCCTGATGTCAGTAAAAGTTAATAATTGCATTACTTGTGGAAAGCTAATACCTCAAAGATTTTCATTCGTACTGTATTCCTTACCTAGGCCCTGACCACGACGTACCTTGTTGTCGGTTTTGTGCTTTATTTAATCAGCGCACTATCTGTCGTCGGTATATTTTTGCCTCTAAATATTTCGGTTCTCTGTTTAATTATCCAGAAATGTTGTCGGTTAGCCATCCGACTACCGGAATTCTGAAAAAACGCATAGATAAAGACAGAGACAGGCCTCTGAGGTCCAGAACTGCCGATGATGCTTCTCCTAAGCTAGTCGCCAGTTCGCCGGTACTCAGTGAGGCGCTTTCGCAGCCCCTGATACCTGCTACCTCTGATTCGCAGGCCTCTACTGAGACCCATTTGGAGTCCGGTATGCCGCAAGATACTTCAACTATGGAATCCGTGGATGTCTCTACCTTGGATGGGTCTGGAGACACTGTGCAGGCACCGGCTTCTGAGGGTGTATTCAGGCCTATGGACTTGCATATTAAATCAATGCCTTCTCCTTTAATAAGGCCTAAATCTCGATCCATGTCTAAAAAAACGATGCCCAGGCCACATACTCAGGCCTCTATGCCTAAACAAAAAAATTATAAAAATGGCTGAAAATCTAATAACTCTAATCAGGGGTAGTCAACCCCCACCCTCTAAGAGGCCTAGGGCTGAGCTTGATTATGAATCTTCTGATCAGGATTCTGTTTTTTCTGATGACTTGGATTTGTCCTTACCTACTTATGAGGATTCTGATGCAGAGGAATCTATTCCCTCTGCTTCCCCTCCTGAGGATTTTTCTTTTGGGGAAACCTTACATACTCTGAGGGAGCCTTTTCATTGGGAAAGCCAGGAATTTTCTGATTCAAAAAAGAGACTTAGGGATTTCCTTCTCCTACCTCAGCATAGGCCTTTGGCTATTCCTGCTGTACTAGACATTGTTGATGACACTTTCTCTGAATCCAGTTTGGCCCCTGATTCCCTGCCTCCTGCTCCCAGTAAACCAGACAGATACTGCAGGGTCCCTGAGTCCCATGAGTTCCTTTTCAAAAATCCTATTGCAGATCCAGAGACTATTTCACAGGGGCCCAAGGGCATTAAGGCTTCTGCTGGTAAAAATCCTACCCCTTCTGATAGCGACTCCAGGGTGCTGGATAGATGGAGTAAAAAGGTTTATACTTCAGCAACCTTGGCAATTAGAGCTTTAAACTGCTAATTTCATATGTTAAAATATCAGCAACATGTCATTGGACTTCTTAAACAGAAAATGATGCTGATTCCTGACTGTGTGGAAAATAAAGACTTACAGGATTTAATGCATTCTGCTGAACAAGTTGGAAAACATACTTTGCAATATGGTTTTGATTCTTTAGAGGCCTCTTGCAGGGCTGCTGTTACTGGGTCTGTGCTTAGAAGGCATGCTTGGCTTAAGGAGCAATCTTTGCCTGATCATGCTAAAGCTAAATTGTTGGATGCTCCTTTAAATCAGGACCACCTGTTTGGCAACAAGGCTGAAGAAGTTCTTAAAAATATGGAAGATAAAGCTAAATCTATGCAAACTGTTAAAGATTTTTTACAAGTCCAGCCTCCTAGATTTAGTAGACACTGGCCTTCTAAGAATTGGTCCTTTCCAGCCCCATCCAGGTCTTCTCAAGCCAAACCCAGACACGGCAAAAACCCCAGGTTTCAGTCCCAGGGGACACACAGAACTAAGCAGTAGGGGGCCTCCACTTCCACATCTGGGAATAATAAGACTCCCCCCTATGGTAAACTGTCTCAATGACTTGCTTTTAACATTTCGAAGCACTTATCAACTGACAGCCCCTTTGGGGGGAAAGATTGCTCTTCATGCAAAGAATTGGGAACTCATCACCCAGGACAAATGGGTTTTAAATACAGTGTCCCAGGGATACAGATTTCACTTCCACACATTGCCAACACCAAGCGGGTGGCTGGACCTACCCCCAAATCAGTGGGCAGAGGCCCCAAAACAAGTACTTTCTTTCTTAAGCATGGAGGCTATTCAACTGGTACCAGAAGAGGAAAAGGGACAAGGTTTCTACTCAAGACTTTTCCTGGTTCCCAGAAAAGACAATTCATGGCGTTCTATCCTGGACCGGTCTACACCTTTCTGGAGATTCCAAAATTCAAGATGCTGACTCTTGACCAATTACTTCCTATGCTAGGCAAAGACACCTGGTTGGCAACACTAGATCTAAAAGAAGCATACCTGCACATCCCAATCAGGGAATCTTGCAGAAAATACCTGCGCTTCAAAGCAGGCTACATGCACTATCAGTTCCCTGCACTGCCCTTTGGCTTATCTACTGCGCCCAGGGTTTTTCATAAAGTGCCTAGCTCCAGTGATTGCATTTTGCAGGCAAAGAAGTATTCAAATATACCCATATCTGGACGATTGTCTAATTCAGGCAGAAAGCCAGGACATACTTTTGAATCTGCTGGTGTTTGTAAAAAGGGTTCTAACTTGTCTGGGGTACACCATAAACAGAAAGAAATCACAGCTGGCACCCTGTCAACAAATTACATTCCTGGGAGCAAGCTTGAATACAACTTCCCAGATGGCTTACCTCACGTCAGAAAAGCAAACTCATTTGACAACCTACTTCAAACAAGTGGCCACAAAAACCCTGCTGTCTGCAAGACAAATAGTACAAGCCTTTGGGTTCATGGCCTCCTGCATTCTTCTAATTCCATATGCAAGACTGCATATGAGGAAACTACATTGGTATCTAAAAAGCCTATGGAGTCAACATTCTCACAGCCTGGAAACAATGATTCCTATCATACCTTGCCTACGCCTAGAGTTCTTTTGGTGGGTAGAGGCCTGCCACCAAAACAAGGGACTACCTTTCACATTCCCCCCTGCCACCCAAACCCTAACAACAGATGCATCAAACTATGCATGGGGGGCTTACCTGGCAGGGAAGTGCATTCAGGGCAAATGGAACCCAAGTCAAATGCACCTGCATATCAATCAAAAATAAATGTTAGCTGAACAGAATGCTCTGACAGTCTTCAAGGACTAAATTCTTCCAGGACAACTAATGGTAAAGACGGACAACACCATGGCTGTGTGGTACATAAACAAGCAGGGGGGTACACATTCTTACCCCGTTTGCAGACTAGCCATGGCATTGTGGAACACAGCCTTGAGTTACCAAGTGCACCTACAAGCTCAATTCCTGCTAGGAAAGTTAAATACACTGGCAGACGGACTAAGCAGAAACCTTATGGACCCACACGAGTGGAAACTGGAACCAAGGATTTTCAGCATGTCGACAAGCGAATGGGGGAGCCCGGATATAGACCTGTTTGCCTTCCCCCAGAGCTACCAATTGGACAAATTTTGCACAAGGACTTCCCACAAACCAGCCTGGAAAGTGGATGCTCTGTCCTTCAGCTGGAAAAACCTATCAGTCTATGCTTTCCCCCCACTGCCTCTGCTCTCCAAAGTACTACTAAAAGTCGAACAGGACAAACCAAGGATGATTTTGATTGCTCCAGACTGGCCACGCCAACACTGGTACCCCTCCTGTGCAGTGTGTCATGGTTATCTCCATGGCACCTGTCTCAGACTCCTTCCCTGCTGTCTCAGCAGGAGAACCAGATTCTGCACCGTCAGCTTCCAACACTGAACCTTGCAGCCTGGCTAATTAATTAAATTCTAACTTACCATCCCTCAGCAAACCTGTGATGGATGTCATCTTAGAGGCAAGGAGGCCTAGTACTAGAAAATCTTATGCTGAAAAATGGAAAATATTCTGTGCTTGGAACCAGTCTCAAGGGATGAACACAGCAGCGCCCAATTTACCTCAGATTTTACAATACTTAACTGAGATGCTTCATAAGGGCCTGTCTTTTTCCTCCATTAAAATCCACGCCTCCGCCTTTTCAGCTCATTATAACACAGAACCTCCCCTCTTCTCTCATCCACTGCTCAAGCAGTACCTCAGGGGGGCCAAAAATTTGAGACCATCCAAGAGAGTTCCAACCCCAGCCTGGGACCTTTACTTTGTATTGGAGAAACTCACTCTCCCTCCTTTCGAGCAAGGTGCTACTGCAGACTTAAAATTCCTTTCTGGGAAAACGGCTTTCCTTTTAGCAATCACTTCAGCTGGAAGAGTATCTGAATTACAGGCCCTTATGGCAGTGGAGCCTTTCATCATCTTTAATGCGAACAGGGTATCACTCAGGACCAATCTATCCTTCATGCCCAAGGTGGTATCCAGTGTGGTTCTAAATCAGTCCATTCATATGCCAACCTTCTTTCCCAATCCACAGAACAAAGAGGAATGGATTCTGCATTCCTTGGATGTGCACAGACAACTCAGATTCTACTTGGACAGGACTAAACCTCAAAGAAAATCTGAATAACTGCTGGTAGCATTTGCTGCAGGGGCAGAGGGGAAGGCTATTTCAAAGCAAGCCATTTCTGAATGGATAAGCCATTGCATTCATTTCTGCTGCCAACACCATGGAAAACCTATCCCCCAGCGGATCAGACCTCACTCCACCAGGGCTGCATCTACTTCTACAGCCTTTCTCAGAGGCGTTCCTACCAGGGACATCCTACAAGCTGCTACCTGGAGTTCTGTACATACTTTCACCAAGCATTACCATTTGCCAATTTTCCCTAAATGCAGAGCTGGCTTTGCCACTGCAGTCTTGCAGGGCCTTATAGCTGCTCCTAATGTTATCTAAACTCCTCCTCCCAACCATAGCTTTGGGAATCTACCCAAATGTAATGACTGCAACAGTGAAACATGAAGAACATAGTACAGTTGTGCACACTTACCATAAATGTAGATGTTAAAATGTATTCACTGTTGCAGTCCTGGTTACCCTCCCTCCTCCCCCCTAAGTTCTTTTTGCTATACCTCTACTTTCCTTTACTATGCTTAAAAGCCTTTTTGGTGTATTTGCTTTTTTGTTGGAGGTATACTTTTGTGTTTTTATGTTTAATTGCTCCCCATTAGGAGGGCACCTGACATCTGGGGTGAGGAAAAACTGATGTAATGGCGTCAGCTGCATGTTTTATATCACAAAAGAGTTTGCATCCAGATCAGAAGAGGTCATTGTACCCCTCTGCTCATCGCTCATCAGACCCATCATATAGAGTACAACGCCCCATTTGGGATGTATCTTACAAGACACCTACAACAGCTGGAAAGACCACAGAAGTATCTCACCAAGAGAATCACTGGCCTCCAACAGATGCCCTATGCAGCTCGACTGAAGAAACTCCAGCTGTACTCGGTTGCATACTGCCTACTCAGAGGTGATCTCTGCCTGACATACAAGGCCATGTCCAACCCAGAACTGATTGACATGCTCCATCTAAAGAAAAGCTTATCCCCTCCAGCCACACACTCTAGGGATCTAAACCTCACCACAACAATAAATAGGATGTGCTGGAGGGATAGATTCCTGTCACAGAGACTTCCCATGCTTTGGAACAAGATTCCAATCAACATTAGGCAGAGCTCCTTGCTAACACTCTTCAAGAGAAACCTTGACGAGTGGATAGGAAACAGAAAGTTTACCCCGGGGATCACTTCAGTGGCTCTGCTGGACAGAGGCACAGGGAACTAATCTGAGGGGGTGAAGAAAGCCAACACATTCTGGCTAGGCTTATAAATGCCTTTGGGCAGATAGCCTAGTAACTACCTATGAACCTATGATTACCTGATGTCATGGAAGAAGGGACAGCACCTGACGCAGGACCCAAGACTTTGTTAGTCAGGCCAACTGAGGGCAACCTGCAAGCAGATTACCCAAATGTAATGACTGCAACAGTGAATACACTTGAACGTCTACATTTATGGTAAGTGTACACAATTGTACTTTATGGTCACTCTACATATGTAGGTTTGCTGGTTTATGTTATCATTTTGTTTATTGGTGTAATTGTATATACAAATAGTTTGATGTTGTATTTTCACACTGTATGCTTTAAAAATACTGCATAGTAGTTTGTTTTTGCCCTCCCCCATTTTTGATCAGTGCTGTACCCCACTCAACAAATTCAAATGAAGAAAGAGGGAAGGATTAAGTTGTGCAAATTTGAGTAGAACATATTATTTTTTTCTTTTTGTTTTTAATTTTTGGATAAATATTCATAAGCAGTTAATGGAATCTATTAGCACTTTCTTTCAGGATATGAATAAGTCTTTTAGTAGTACAAGTACCAGTACATGTGTTTGTGAAATAAATGTTAGACTGTGAGGGGTGAAAGCTAGATAATGACAAACTGAAGAACAGCAAATGATGTGGTGATATAGGCTCCAGTGTTAAATCATATTGTAGTAGAGGGCTTGTTTTTTGAAAGCGGTCTTTATGTTGTTTGAAAGAATAATTTACTGCCTGTTTGCTTGACTTTTCATCCTGGATGTATTGAGTGTATATTTTGAAAGTGTATAACAGTACTATTTACAGTGATGAATTGAGTTGATGTGACATGTTTAGGGATAATGGTGATTAGAAGTAATGATGGGTCTTCTTGCCCCCCCGCTAGTGTTGCTGATGAGAGGTAGATGTGATTAAGCTGTTGAAGCAAAGGCATAATGAGGGCTAGTGGAATATTAAAAAATAAGTCTGAATATGAATAGTTATTGGGTGAATGAAATCAGTCACCGTCTTTAACTGTATGCTCACCATAGGAAAATGCTGAAATCGGTAGTGACAAGTGAACTCTGTTCCAAGAACTAAACATAGTTTATATAGGAGACTAAAAGCAGACAAAGATTAGGTTAGAAGGTGAGCTGCTGTACGGAGAGAATAAGGGTGGTATAGAACACATGTCTTACCCCAGTGTTTTCTGGTAGTGAGGTATAATTAGCACTGTGGACACGTATGGAATGTAGTAGAATGGTAATGCTGGATGAAGAAAAAGGAACAAAGATAAGATGGGTAATAAACATGCATTATGAGAATAGTAAAGGATATGTAATTTAAAGGAGAAAAACATATTTAAGAGTGATGCAGAAATTGAATTTATCCACTTTACAACCCAAAACTGAGATACACTGAAGTGGACTAAGAAACAGATTTGAGTAAAATACCAAATGAAATTAGGCTTGATGTGGTGTTTGGAAGTATGTCCTGAAAGAGTTGATAATGCTGTCTTAGAAGTATTAAACACTGTAGTATGTACGGTAAAATGCTACTCCTGCCATAGATACATTAAGGGTCATGTTATGTAGGGTTAATACTGTTCTGGGGATGAAATTGTGGAACGTGATAAAATTGTGGAACGTGTAGAAGATTGGAATTGATGGATGATAGTTGTTTGTGTAAATAATTGTAACCCCTCCAACTTCAAACACCTTGTGAAGAAATTAGACACTAATCTGTGCTAGCATATCTGGCTGAAGTTTTTGTACATAATTTCAGTTTAACCTACGTATTATATGCTAGCATAACTAGTTATGATATTGTAAATAAGTTATTGCGTGTTGATTTATGATCTGTTTGTACAGAATGTTTTAAAGACTTGAACAGTGTCCTTTTACATTTCTAACTGTGCACGTTTGTAAAGAAACAGTTTGTCTCTTGCTGTTCTGTAGATGATGTCATCGGAATGTTGACAGTTGCTATGTGTTACTGTCAGAAGCTGAAACACAGGAAGGAACTTTAGTAAACAGCTGATGTTATGTAGTCCAATCTCGCTTACATTCTTACCCGTGGGTTCGGAGCCGAATATCAGCTCCGACTCAGCAAAACTTTTCTAGCTCGTAGTCTTTCTATTGGCTGGGCTAAGATGATATCCCATGCTGCATTGCTCCATATTCCCAGATCTCATTTGCCGCTCGTGTAGCTCGGACGTGGTCTCGCTCTTGGCTGTGGCTAAGTACCTTTTTTCTTCTTCTTGAGAGAATTTATTACAAACAAAAGCTATTTTGACAGCTATTCCTAGTTTGGTGTTATTTGTGTAATTTTTAGTGTGATTGTTTTTGTGGTATCCCACTAGCTGTTCCAACGGGCTAGGCCCATTTCAGTTAGAGGACCTAGTCTGTCCCCTTGCTTGTTCCCTTGTGTGTGTCTGGTCTAAAACCATTTAAATTAGAGGTTTTAGTTTTTGTTCCCTTTGTTGTGTGTACTAGTGTTGGTCTAAAACCATTTAAATTAGAGGTTTTAGTCTTAGTCGCCTTAGTGTGTGTGTGTCTGTATCTGAGGATTGTTTTGTGCAAGTTGGTTAGTGGTAGTTTTTTCCCGCGCTCATTGTGGTGTAATTTGTGACCGCTGTTTTCCTCCAGTCAGTTCAGTACCAGTGATCTTTTGTCTTGGTGATTGTGGTAGTTTCTTAAGATGTTTAAAGATTCCAAGGAGAACAAGCCTTCGGGTTTTAAAAAATACTCAAAGTGTGGCTATAAAATGTCCATTACCGATGGACATTCGGTATGTGTCTATTGTCTGGGAGCAATCCATCTGCAGGAATCTTGCAGCTTCTGCCATGCATTTAGTTCCAGGATTTTTCAGGAAAGAAAGAATAAGTTAATTCTGAAGGGACTTTTGAAACCCTCGTTCGAAGAGGGCTGGAATCTGCTTCCAGCTCTAAACCTAGATCCACTAAATTGAAAAAGAGGTCTCCGGCTCCTTCAGTCTCCTCGGAACCCCTGGAGAAAGTAATCAAATTAGCTTCGACCTCCTCGGCTCCACTGTCCTCGGGGCCACAGGAAGTGTCGATGTTGATGGAACCGGCGTCGGCTCCAATTATATTGGAACCTATTTGGAGCCGATCGCCTAGTATTAGGCAAGTTTCACCTGAGAGATCATCTTGATCTCCCTCCCTGTCCTCCAGGACACTTTCGGATGTGTATGTCAATAGGGTGGTGCAGAGACTCCTTCAGTCACCGGTTTTGGCTAAATTGGTCTCGGCTCTGTCCCAGTCGGCTCCTGCAAGCTTCTTCGATTCTTCCTCCTCCGAGTGCATCTCAGCCTTCGGAGCTGGAGTGCTCGGCTCCATGTGATGTCTCCAGGTCAGTTCCGATGGCCCCTCCTGGATTATTGGTGCCAACGTCGGCTCCGACCCCGTCGGCGCCGTCCACGGGATTCAGGACTTGGGACATCCATCGGTTCCTAGTCTCCCTCTCGGTGCTTCGGCAAGGGGAACCCTGACTCCTGTCATGGCCTCGGAGGCTGGTCGGTCTTCGGATTCTGGGGGGGCCAGCCTTTGAAGCCATGCGGAGTGCGCTGGCCAGATCGTCAGCTACATCATGCGGGTCGGTCATTCTGTCCCCTACCACTCCGGTGCGGGTCTCTGATCACCACCTATCTTTAGACAGCGGAGCCCCTAGGCCTCAGGATACCCCCACGAGTGGTCCCCAAGTTTCTGAGGGCCCCTCAGAGTGTTTGCCGGAGGAGCCCCCTAGAAAGAAAACGTGCAAGAGGAAGCACATAGACTCCCAGGATGAGTCTCTCACCTCAGATACTGACCTCGAGAATTTGGAGGGGTCCCCCAAGTCATCCTCTGAGGATGTTTCTTTCTCTGACATCCTAGAGATATTGAAACAAAGAGGTGACTGGCCGTCCAAAGCCCCCTCCGAGGAGGAGTCTGTCTTCCTGAAGGCCTTCGATGCTCAGCCCTCCGCCTCCTGGGTGTCCCCACCCTTCGAGCTCCTGGATTTAATTTGTCGGAGGGTGTGAGAGAACCCTGATTCTGTGGAATCTGTATCCAGGAGACTCAAAGAATTTCTGTCTGCTCCCCCGGGTAAGGAATTTTTGTCCAAGGGAGTCCCTGCGGATGCCATGGTGGTGGCAGCGGCCACCCAGAAGGAATTAGCCGAGACTTCTTCCTCCGTCCATCCTCCTAACAAGGAGTCTAGGACCATGGACAGGTACGGGAAGCGTACCCTCTCATCAGCAGCCTTTACTTTACGGTCGTTGAACTACTTATCTCATTTTACTCGGCTCCAGAGAGATCTCCTCAAGGAGCTTGGAGATACTCTCACGGGTAACGTTTCTGTGGCGGTGGCCCAGACGGTTAATGTCCAGATGTCTACCCTCAATTCCATCGTTAACTCCTCCATGAGGCTGATTTCATATGCAGCCAAGGGAGCGAGTAGGGCAGCAAGCTCAGGAGTTGCCCTTAGGAGGCAAGCGTAGATGTGCCTTTGTCATTTTGCGGAGGCCTTCAAGTCTTCATTCACCAACGCCCCCTTTGATGGTTCCTCTTTGTTCGGAACCAAGGTGAAAGACACCCTCACCAGGTGCGTGCAGGAGGGAAAAACTCTGTCTGCTGTAGGGATCCATTTTTCCCTTTCCTCTAGGCCTTATCCCAAGGCCCAGAGGGGTGGAAAGATGTGGTTCAAAATTTTTTCCCGGTGTGCAAGGTTAGCCCCCCTCCAGAGGCAGGGGAGGGGGAGGTTTTTCAGGAAGATGCCGCCCTAGAGGCAGAGGAGGTCCCCGCAACTCGGGAGACTGAGATTCCTTTCGCTGCTCTCCCTACTGTCGCTCCTAATGGGAGGCCCAACTGTACGTTTCCGGAGCAAGTCAGGGGTCGAATATAGTTATACCTGGAGGCCTGGCAAAGCATCACCCAGGACCAATGGGTCTTACAAATATTTTCCGGAGGTTATGCCATCCCCTTTTTGTCAGATCCCCCTCCAGTCAGAAAAATTCCGGACGTTCCACCCAGTCAGAAGGATTATGCGGCTTCAGAGGTTTCAAAGCTGCTAAAAAAAGGAGCCATCCAGCATGTCCCCTCAGACCAGATCGGATTATGGATTTACTCAAGATTCTTTTTGGTGCCGAAAAGAACAGGGGACCTGAGACCCATATTGGATCTCAGCCAACTGAACAACCATGTCCAAAAGTCCAAGTTCCGTATGGTCACATTACAGCCAGTTCTCCCATTGTTGGGAAAAGAAGTATGGATGTGCTCCATCGACCTCAAGGATGCTTACTACCATATCAAAATGGACAGGGCATCCAGGAGTCACCTACGCTTCCAGCTGGGAACCAGTCATTTTCAGTTTTGAGCCCTGCCCTTTGGTCTCACCACAGCCCCAGGGTGTTCACCAAATGTATGGCGGTGGTGACTGCTCACTTGAGACGTCAGGATTCCAAGTGTTTCCTTATCTGGGTGACTGGCTCCTCACTGCCACCACCAGGCATCTACTAATCCAGACCAGGGACGCCACCATCACTCTCTGTCAACAGTTGGGCATAACATTGAACTGGGAAAAATCTGCCTTGTTGCCCTCACAGCATGTCATTTTTATATGTGCAGAACTAGACACTGTTCAAATGCGGGCCTTTCTACCACAGGAAAGAATCAGAGTCTTACAGCAACAAGTTCACGCCCTGCTCCCAGTGAGAAGAGTGAAGGCAAGATGGGTTCTCCAACTCCTGGGGACTATGGCTGCAACAATTATGTTAGTCCCTCTAGCAAGATTACATATGAGGCTCCTTCAATGGCTCCTCTTTGCTCAGTGGTCTCTCCAAAGACTTCCACTTTCTCACCTTGTTTTACTCAAGGTCAGGTGCAAACAGGATCTCAGTTGGTGGCTTTGCACCAAAAGTCTGGACAGGAGAAAACCCTTTGTTCTGCCGCCCCCGATTGCCATGGTGACCACGGACGCCTCCCAGATGGGGTGGGGGGTGCATTATCTAGGCAGGACAGTCCAAGGCACGTGGCAAGAGCACAAGATACATTTGCATATCAACGTCCTGGAGATGAGAGGTGTGCTACTTGCATTGCAGGCACTTCAGAGCTTTCTCCCTCTCGGGACTGTTGCAATCCACTCGGACAATATGTCAGTGGTGTGGTATCTGAACAAGCAGGGAGGAACCAAGTCATACCCCTGTGCAGAGAGGCCATGCAAGTGAGGCAGTGGGCTCTTCCCAACGTTTTCTGGTGGCAACGCACATTCCGGGGAAGTCCAAAGTGATCGCAGACAGGCTAAGCAGAGCTATTCTGATGCCTTACGAGTGGTCCCCGAACCGTCTAGTAGCGGAATGGATCTTCCGCAGATGGGGTCAGCCTTGCTGCGACCTTTTTGCCAGTTCTCTCAATGCCAAATGCAGCAGCTACTTCACGTTGATCCCCCCTCAGGGGGAGTCACCCAGGGACGCTCTAGTCCACGATTGGCCCTCTGGTCTGCTATATGCCTTTCCTCCGGTTCCCTTGCTGTCAAAAGTGATTCAGAAAGTGCAATCCTTGGGAAGCAGAATGATTCTGATTGCCCCACACTGGCCTCGTCAAGTTTGGTTACCTTTTCTCCATCCCTACATCGTGGACATGCCTTGGATTCTGGACCCACAACCGGATTTACTGACATATGTCAGGGCAGCTCCATCCCTCTCTGCGGACCCTCCGATTGACAGCCTGGCTACTCCACTTCCGTCATTAGTTAGGCTTCATCATTTTTCACCAGAGGTAGTTCATATTTTATGTTCCTCTCATAAGCCCTCTACTAGGAAGATTTATTCCAGCAAATGGAAGAGATTTTCAATTTGGGCTCCTACCCAAGGGATTGACCCTTACACAGCTCCAATTGCTTCTGTTTTGGAGTTTTTGTCTATGCTTTTTCATCAGGGCTCAGCATCTGCCACCATTAAAGTCCAATTGGCAGCGATTTCTAACTTTCATGTTGCTAATGAGCCTAGTCTGATGGCTCACAGACTCTGTAAGGCTTTCCTGAAGGGCACTCTGTTACTCCGTCCTCCTGTTTCGGAACCTATCATGCCTTGGGATTTAAACTTTGTTCTGCAGGCTCTTACTTCACCACCCTTTGAGCCTGCAGCTACTTGTGATTTAAAATTCTTGACCTGGAAGACCGTCTTTTTAGTAGCCATCACATCAGCCAGACGCGTCTCAGAGGTTCAAGCTCTTTCTATAAAACCCCCATACTTGATCTTTCATAAGGACAGGGTTTCTCTTGGACCAAACCCTTCCTTTCTTCCCAAAGTGGCGTCTATGTCCATCTCTAATCTTAATCAATCTATTGAGTTGCCAGTGTTTTTTCCCCAGTTTTCAAACAAGGCAGAATTTAAATTCCATCAATTAGATGTACACAGACAGTTACGTTTTTACCTGCACAGAACCAAAGATCTCTGAAAATCTGATCAGTTGTTTGTGTCCTTTTCGGAGAACAGAATTGAGTCTTCTGTCTCCAAAATCACCCTATCCAGGTAGATATCCAGTTGCATCTCTTTCATTTATTCTTCAGGGGGTAAAGATCTACCGTTCCCGGTCAAGGCTTACTCTACTCTGTCTGTATCTACATCTACAGCCTATCAGGCCAGATTGTCTATGGATAATATTTGTGCTGCAGCTACTTGGGCATCTCCTCACACTTTTGTTACTCATTTACAAGTTGGACGTGGTATTTAGGGGCAGCAGTGCTCAGGAATATTTTCCACTGAGCCTCCCAGGATTTAGGTGCTGGGAATGCTGTCCCACGGGTAAGAATGTAGGCGATATTGGACTACATAACATCAAGAAGTTATGTACTCACCATAACGTTCGATGTATGTAGTCCATCTCGCCTCACATTCTTACTTACCCCCCCCACCTTCCCCCTTCCTGGAGGATCTGGAGGATCTGGAGGTTAGGTCTGGGTTTCAGAGCTCCCGTCACTCTTCGTTAGTTCTTTCTTTCTTTCTTTCTTTCCTTGGGTGTTGTTACGCATGGAGTATGAGTGTTGGTGTTCGCAGCAAACTAGATTTGGGGATATGGAGCAATGCAGCATGGGATACCATCTTAGCCCAGCCAATAGAAAGACTTTGAGCTAGAAAAGTTTGGCCGAATCAGAGCCGATATTCGGCTCCGAACCCACGGGTAAGAATGTGAGGCGAGATGGACTACATACATCGAACGTTATGGTGAGTACATAACTTCTTGTTTGTTGATTTTCAAAATATGAAATGAAAATTAGAACTGGAACAGTTAAGATAGGCTAGTCTATAAAAGAGCCTGCTGAAGACGGTTGTTGTCAGGTTACAGTTGTCAGAAGTCAAGTCAGTTGTCAGTTGTAGTTCTGAGTCATTCACAGATGTACTGTGCAGTGGATATCCAAAAGGAATCACCAAGAACTGTAAGCCTGCCTTTGCTCTGTTCTAATAATTTACTTTAGATCAAGGACAGTGTTCTTTTGGATTTTTATCCTTCAGTATTGATTTCATTTTCCTGGTGACTAAATTCTGTTTGTTTATTGGGAATTACTGTTTTACATTTTTTAATCATTTGACTCGTTATTAAATATTTTTATTAACTTTTATTCTGGTAGATCAATCAGTGTTTCCTTTAGTGATTTGAGAGTGCTTATACTTGCCTGGATAACTTCCCAGGCCACTCTGAAAGCCTGGCTGCTTAGGTAGTTTGCTACTATTTGTTTTAATATTTAATTTTCAGCCATGATGGTGCTGCGGTTAGCGTTGTCACGTCACAGCAAGATGTTCTCTGGTTCCATTCTCGGCTGGAGCACCTTCTGTGTGGAGTTGCCATGTCCTCCCTGCGATCGACTGAACTTTAAAAGACATGCAGGTAGGTGTGTGAGTGGATGTGCCTCCTCTGAAAGCTGGGCGCTGGGCTGGCAACTTGACACCATAAAAATTCAATGCCAAGCATAAGCGGACCAGCGACCCCTAACCAGGAAAAGCTGAAAGACGTTTTGTTTTAATATTTAATTTTCACAATTGGATACCCTTTTAAAAAGACATGAAGACACTTTGATTGGTGACACCAGTACTGTATTATTTTGGGGAAGGGACACAGCTAGAAATCTGTCAGGTTTTCCCAGAAGTTTTTGGATGTGTGAGATTTAATTCATTTAAGTGTGTGTTTCAGAGGCCTTAAACTGGCACACATTGCTCTGAAGTGTGTAATAAGGAGTTATATTTGGAGTGGACAGAGGAATACAGTCTAGTTCGAGGGTATAAAGTGTGTTCCTGTTGTGCTCTTAGGGGAAAATTGTGGAATATTACTCCTGTTTAAGTGACAGTCTCACATTGGAGTCAGTAATAAGGATTGAAGCTCCTTAGTTACTGACCCAGGATAGTGGGAGACGTCACATTATTGTTGACAGTAGTTCAGTGGGATATTTACTGGACGTCACACACCTACTAAAAAGCCACCTTAAGACTTGGCTGTGTTCCAGCATTACCCCAAGCCGAACTAGTCCTTCCTCCTTCCCCCCAGTGTAATTCATACTAATTCTTCTCCCTGAACATAGTCAATTTAATTAAAGGAAAAATACAATTTTGCCTAGGCGTTGTTATCTAGTACTCTGTATGTATAAGTTCACATTGTATGAAGAGTAGTTGTGTTTTTTTTTTACTTAGTTAATATGTTGTTCTTCTGTGTTGGGTTTTGCAATACTCTATTTAACTGTAACCATATTATGTCAAACTGGAGCTTTTCACCCTAGGCCTCCTCTGAAGATGGGATATTCTCTCATTGAGACAAATAAATAAAATGTTCCACTGAAGACTGTTTCTTATTAAAAATGTACCTTGAGGTGCAGCTACATATGCATATTTATATATGTATGGTATGTGTAAATATATATATATATATATATATATATATATATATATATATGTAAATCAACGTTACACGCTCAAAGTTTCAAAACAAGCCCCCCCTGCATCCCCCACACCCCCTGCTAAGTAAATATACCAACTCTAAAATCGCACTTCAGTGAGGAAAATGGTCAATTTCCCATTTTGCGCTGTACAGTGATCTCCATTCAAAACTTCAATCTTATGGTCTCGACCATTTGCAATTCAAAGTTTTGAAACTTCGAGCTTGTGCAGGGAATCCATATGTATATACAGGTGTACATGAAATGATCTAAACAACATAAGATCATCAGTAAAATGATCAATAGAAAAATATCTAAAAGTAAAAAGATGTAAACTGAAAAATATCTAAACACAAAGCACTGACAAAATTTAAGTTATACTAAGGCAGGTTTATGCTCTTTCCCCACTGCTGTGAGACCTCAGATTTGGTATCTATACAAAAGGATCGAGAAAATATAGCTGAAAATTGTCAGACGTTTTAATGGTTTTGTTTGTGGTTAGATTATGTCACATTGTTCAATGTTTTTCAGGGTGGGATTAAGCCCGCCTGACCCCCCATACCCCTTGCTGGTTATGTATATCAACTCTAAGGTTACACAACAGTGGGGAAAGGGCATAAACCCCCCCTCTAATATAACTTCAGTTTTATCAGAGTTTTTCAGTTTAGATATTTTACTGTCAATCTTATGTTTAGATCACTTCATGAATATATATATATATATATATATATATCTATATAAACACATCTGCTTATATATATATATATATATATATATATATATATACAGACTCACACACAAGGATTGTTGAGTAGACTTTGAGTGCTGTGACATCAGACACTGTTTAAATACAGTGACTTTGGCTAGCAGCATGATGAAAACATCTAATCATGCATTCATACACACAATATATATATATATATATATATATATATATATATATATATATATATATATATGTGTGTGTAATATAAAATATATGTATAGCTTTTTTTCTGTGCGTACATGTGGACATATAAGTGTATATATACAGAAATGTGTGTAAATGTGTATGTGCATATATGATTATATGCCAAATCATTGAAAGTCAGTTCTTTTGAAACCACGATTATCCCCAAAAAACTTTTAGTCTAAGAAAAAATTCGTGCTATGCCAAATTCCAGCAATCGTTCTTGCAATGTAAAGTCCAACAGAAAGCAAACGTTGCTGGAAACTGCTGAGGTTAAGCAATAAAATTTATTACTGCACAAGCAAAAAACAGAGTGAGCGCTTTTGGGCCAAAACCCTTCTTCAGACAACAAACTACTCACAGACAAGTCAATTTAAAATACAAATCCACCAATAAAAACTTAATAAAAAACCCACCTATTTTTGAGGGCTGGCTTAAGGGGTACGACATCATTCAGCCCTGGATCTCTGTGGGCTGTCAGCTCTAAAATCCATTTGGATTCAATCACTTCTGTTATCTGTTTGATGTCTCCCCCCCCTTCTATTCAGGTTAACATTTACAATGGCCCTAAACTTAAAACAATGTGTTGGATTATTCTTCACATGCCTATATAAGGCATTGTGTTCATCACAATTCCTGATCAATGATAAATGTTGTAAAATTCTGACCGTCAGCATATTGTTGGTCTTTCCAACATAGTAACTGGGGCAAGACATACAATCAGCCAAATATACCACATCTGTGGTCCTGCATGTCGCCCTCCCTTTTAAAAATATCCTTCTGCCGTTAACCGGATGTTCAAAAATGGTATCCTTATTAATGTGGCCACATGCCTTGCATTGACCACAAGGAACAGTACCCACTGTTTTTAGCATAGATTTGCTACTATTAACCATCCTTTTCTTACAAAGCATGTCCTTAAGATTTTTATTCCTTCTATACCCAAACTGTGGGTTATTGCCTACTATGTCCCTTAGGCCAACATCACTGGTGATAATATTCCAGTTCCTGTGTACAATATCACAGATCCCCTTAATGTTGCTATCATACGTCAACATAATCTTTTGTCTGGTCTGTGTATCATTACCAATATGATTGTCCTCCAACTCAGCCCGAGTTGTATTAATCCATGGTTTATACCTATTGCGCCTACATGCCCTGCTTTTATCCACCGCTTTATCTACCAGACCTTCTCTGTATCCCCTATCCTGGAAACACTTCCTTAGTTTAATAACTTCTTCATCAAATTGTGTGTCAACCATACTAATCCTTGATGTCCTGCTTACCTGTCCTTGCACTATATTGGGGAAAGTGAATCGGGGGTGCATGCTATCAAACGATAACAGCGTATTCTTCCAACACTCCTTCCTGAATAGTTGTGAAGTGAAGCCATCCTCTGTTTGTTTTATGCTCACATCCAAAAAATCTAGAGATTCATGAGAGCTATTAACACTAAACCTCAAAAAAGAGGTTGTGGAATGGAGATACTCAACAAATTGAACTAACTTTTGACCATCTCCCTTCCATAAAATAAAGATATCGTCTACGAAACGTAGATATGTTCCTATGTATCTCTTCCATTTATCATTCCCCAAATCGTTGAGCGACGACAGAGACCTAACCAAGAAAAGGAGAACATTGGACTGACTCCTTTTCTGGACAGTGGTATCGTTTTTAATTTATCTACATATGTATTGAGTAGTGAACAACTGACAGTTCTGAATAAGGGATTGACATTTGTACCGAGTAAAGCTTGTATTTATAGTGACATTGTGATGGATTTGATGTTTTTTTGTCGCAATGTGATGTTGCGAAAATTTTTTGGGGATACTGGTTCTATCAAAAGAACTCCACAAAAACCGAGCTGTTTTGTTCCCCCGCTATTACCAGCACTTAATCTTTTTATCAGTAAATGTGAAAGTGATTTAATGACCTATTTTCAGAGAGGAGGGTTTGATAAGTTTTATAACCTAACCAATGAACAGAGACAGGCCTTAGAGGATCTTAGTAACAACTTAGATCTAACAATTAAGATGGCGGATAAGGGTGGAGCAGTGGTTGTGTTAGATACCAGTTGGTATAATAGGAAATTGAAGGAGATGTTGTCAGAGGGTGATGTTTACACTCTCTTAAATCCAGTTGAGGTTAAGCGAGTGATAGATAGGGTACATGGCCGCTTACGCTGGTTGTACAATCATTTGTTTATAATGCAGGAACTCTTAGATTTTCTTATGATTGACAAGCCTGTTACACCCATCTTCAAGGCCTTGCCTAAAATACATAAGTCTCTAGTTGACCCACCCCTAAGACCCATTGTCTCAGGTAGAGGGTGGGTCACAGAGAATATTTCAGTTTGGTTGGAATTCACCCTCAGGCCATTTGTAGAAAAGATTGAGAACGTGTTGAAGGACACAGGTCACTTTCTCACCATTTTAGGTGAATTGAATAGAGAAGGTTCTATGGGTGGATCCCTGATGGTTACACTTGATGTATGGCATATGTGCTGTTACGGAACTTCTGCGGACTATGGGGGTTACTGATTTGAAACTGGACCTCATTAAGGAATTATTAATGTTAGTGTTAGAAAATAATGTATTTGTAGAGGCAGGGTCTGTATATAGACAGGAACAGGGGGTAGCCATGGGTACCCCCTGTGCGAATACATACGCCAATATTGTCCTTTCGTATTGGGAGAGGGACCATGTTTTGGGGAATGATGAATGGAAGAGATACATAGGAACATATCTACGTTTCGTAGACGATATCTTTATTTTATGGAAGGGAGATGGTCAAAAGTTAGCTCAATTTGTTGAGTATCTCCATTCCACAACCTCTTTCTTGAGATTTAGTGTCAAAAGTTCTTATGAATCCCTAGATTTTTTTGGATGTTAGTATCAAACAAACAGAGGGTGGCTTCACTTCACAACTATTCAGGAAGGAGTGTTGGAAGAATACGTTGCTATCGTTTGATAGCATGCACCCCCGTTTCACTTTCCCCAATATAGTGCAAGGACAGGTAAGCAGGACATCAAGGATTAGCATGGTTGACACACAATTCGATGAAGAGGTCACAAAACTAAGGAAGTGTTTCCAGGATAGGGGATACAAGGAAGGTCTGGTAGATAAAGCGGTGGACAAAAGCAGGGCTTGTAGGCTAAATAGGTATAAACCATGGATTAATACAACCCGAGCTGAGTTGGGGAACAATCATGTTGGTAATAATATACAGACCAGACAGAAGATTATGTTGACATATGGTAGCAACATCAAGGGGATTTGTGATATTGTACACAGGAACTGGAATGTTATCACCAGTGATGTTGGCCTAAGGGACATAGTAGGCAATAACCCACAGTTTGGGTATAGAAGGAATAAAAATCTTAAGGACATGCTTTGTAAGGAAAGGATGGTTAATAGTAGCAAATATATGCTAAAAACAGTGGGTACTGTTCCTTGTGGTCAATGCAAGGCATGTGGCCACATTAATAAGAATACCATTTTTGAACATCCGGTTAATGGCAGAAGGATATTTTTAAAAGGGAGGGCGACATGCAGGACCACAGATGTGGTATATTTGGCTGATTGTATGTCTTGCCCCAGTTACTATGTTGGAAAGACCAACAATATGCTGAAGGTCAGAATTTTACAACATTTATCATCGATCAGGAATTGTGATAAACACAATGCCTTATATAGGCATGTGAAGAATAATCCAACACATTGTTTTAAGTTTAGGGCCATTGTAAATGTTAACCTGAATAGAAGGGGGGGGGACATCAAACAGATAACAGAAGTGATTGAATCCAAATGGATTTTAGAGCTGACAGCCCACAGGGATCCAGGGCTGAATGATGTCGTACCCCTTAAGCCAGCCCTTAAAAATAGGTGGTTTTTTTGAGTTTTTATTGGTGGATTTGAATTTTAAATTGACTTGTCTATGAGCTTTTTGTTGTCTGAAGAAGGGTTTTGGCCCGAAAGCGCTCACTTTGTCTTTGTCTGTGCATTAATAAATTTTATTCTTGGTCCTGAACCTCAGCAGTTTCCAGCAACGTTTGTTTTCTGTTGAACTTTTAGTCTACCTTCATAAAAAAAAAAAAAAAAAAAAATTGTGTTTTTGCAGGATGGCAAGCACACTTGCATTCACTTTCCGATAGTTCTGCATACAAACACTTCAGCACACTCTCTCACACACACAGTACACACCACCAAAGATTTCTCATTCAAACACATCCACATTTTAACCCAGATCTGACACCTTAGCTTAAATGGTAGTACAGCTAAAAAGAACTATTGTCAACATGGGAATCAAAATAAAACACCTGTGATTCCTGCTTTGATGAAACTACCTTTTGACAAAAGAATTGGATCCTGTGTTTAATGAAATCTTTCCCCTTAGGGAGCTTGAATTTCATATTTTTCAAGTTTACCCGTCATCTGTCATGCCCTTTGATTCAGTGGAATAGGAAACCTGATATTGTATATTTTTGTCGGATTCAACGTAACATTTGTGTTGTCTTATCTGACCTTGGCTCCTTCTTCTAAATTAATATATGCTATCACAATCTAAACCAGTCTAAGAGAAGAAAATGTCCATTTGTTTTTCCATTACAAAAAAAAAAACATACAAACAAATGCTGTATTAGCCAATGTTATAATGTAATAGTAGAAATATCTAGAAAGTTCACACTGTAAAGAGTAAAAAAGGCTACCAGTCATCTAACCTAAACCTAACCTTTCTCTGCACTGTACTATAATAACATTATGCTATATCTAAAGGGAGGAGATCTGTTAGGTAGCACATCTAGAAGAAACAGGCAGCAAACAAGATCTGAAGTATTTATTATCGGTAAGGAAGGAGTCAGAGTCTTGGATTCAAAGCTGTGGAAAAAGGTGCTGAGTTGGATCTGATTGTATCTGACAAGCAAATGTTGAACCAGGTGAAAAGGAGACAGCATGGATTTATTATTATGGTAAATGCATAACTTTCATTTCCTCCATGGGTAAAGCTCCTTTGTTTATTACAGGAATCCCTGTAAATCTGCAGAGCAATTCCTGACCTATGGGAAGCTGTTATTTCTGTTTTCCATTTTCCTGAGAAGGTATTAGCTCCTTAGACATGTCCTTTGTCTTCCGACTCCTTGCATGAGGTGAAAACCAGAGAAAATTATTTTTTCTCACTCACAACGATGGTGTGGTCTTCATAGGGGGATCCTCAAAGTATATGTGCTCTGGGAGAAATGGACGGGTAGCTGTTCTTTCAGTATCGTGGAGTGGAGGTCCTTTAATTGCCTTATCCCTACCATTTTCTGGAAGGGCAGCTGGATTCTCCATTTCGTTGGGCATTCTGCTAACTTGTCCTAACTGTGGTCAGTTTGATCTTAGAAACTAAGTAGAGATGAGACATTTGTAATGGCAGCAAATAGGGGAAATCAAAAAATAAAGCTGAGAATTGAGCTAGAAGGGAAAATAGTGGAATAGGTACGGAACTTCGTGTCTGGGAGGGGTGGTTGAGGAGAAGGGAAGTCTGAATAAGAAGGTTAAAGCTAGAATCAGAGGGGCTGCAGCCAACTGGCACAATGTGTCAGGAGTAGTGTATGACAGAATAAAAGTGTAAAAGTGGCTGAAAAGTAATGTGTACAAAACAGTGGTGTGATCAGTACTACTGTGCATTACAGAAACCTGAGCAACAAACATACCTCTTAACTGTCCAGATTTTCACAGAATGTCCAGATTTTTGCCTTATATTTTTGGTCTGTTCATCATAAAATTTTGGTTTTCTGACAAATCACTGTCAAATCATTGAGGACTGATGTCAGAAAGCAATGACAGACATTTGAATTTCAGACTTCATGCTGTTCAGAAAATTCACGCTAATGCAAAATCTGTTCTATCAGCTTTCTAAATTTGTAATAGCAATATTTAAAAATTGTCCCTATTTTTTGGCCTTTGTCCCCCCATTATATATATGGCTTTGTCCAGATTTCTTGGTCTTAGAGGTTGAGAGGTATGGCAACAAAGGTCGGGCAGTTGAGGAAGCTAGAGATGGAGAGGAAGTGCTTGATATGGGTGGTAGGATGCACACTGAGGGGCAGATTAAGAAATGAGGACTTAACAGCAGAAGCCAGCATAACTCCAGTTGCAGAAAAGGTCAAAGAAAACGGAGTACTGTGGTTTAGGTACATGTGCAAAAAAGTAGAAAATAATCTAGTGAAGAGGATTTGGGACAGGCAGGAAGAAGACTGGAGGAAATGAGAGCATCCAGTAGAGAGGTAGATGGATTGTGGGAGAGAAGACCTGTGGCATTCAGACTTGAGTGTTGAGGAAGTTAGAAGAATGAGATTGAATAGAGAGAAATGATGACCTCCGACCCCATGTAGAAAGTGGGGCAAAGGGGGTTGATAATGATGATTATGTCCTTACTGAATCAGTTGACCTAGGAAGAGTTCTTCCATAAGGAGTCAGGGATACTCTTTATTCATGTCCCTGCAAGTGGGTGGTACCTACAACTGGCCTTGGGTGATGGGTCTCCCTGACTGCACTTGCTAATGGCAACAAGGCCAGTTGGCAGATGCAAAGGATGAGCACATTTATGTAGTTAGCCGGCAGTGTTTTGGCATATATTATCATGGGCTGCTCATGTCTATTCCTGAATGTATTCCTACTTATAGATGGGTACTTACGTTTTATCGCAACCAGATTTTCACGATTCCGAATTTCACATACTTCTATAGAAAGGAGGCCATGAAACACTGCAATGTGGTATTTACTGTGTTTACTGCTGTGGATTAAGTTTGCATTACCTTCAGGAAAAGAAGCATTTCCGAAAACCCTCTTCCAGTTTTTGCATGCATTACACATATGCACACTTACGTTATCATGTCTGCTACCGTTCTGATGAATGGATTCCTTGCACTGAATGGAAGGCTTCCTTTAGAGAAGGCAAAACTTCCCATATTTTGCCTCATGCTTTTGCCCTACCCCTCGTAAAATGTTAGAGTTTCTGGTGAAGGGGTGAGGATTACAGACATGTCAATAATACCCGACAAGTTTCATACTTTGTGTCTTTAAAAAATGCACTTTGATGTTAAGCATTGTGTTTTATTAACTTTTAAAGTGAATTAGAGTAATATCAAAGTAAGGTTCCTGATTACTCCCAATTACTTTTTGGATTTGCCCCTGATTCTTCAGCAAATAAAGTAAGATCCATG
This sequence comes from Protopterus annectens, assembly GCF_019279795.1. NCBI lineage: Eukaryota > Metazoa > Chordata > Ceratodontiformes > Protopteridae > Protopterus > Protopterus annectens. The sequence continues at coordinate 46,622,503 of NC_056725.1, forward strand.
TAAGTATGAAAATCTTAAGCCTGGCATTATGGACAAACGGTAAACATCAGTAATTCCCAAGAAAATTAAACTTTTTACGAAAGGCAGGGCAAACGTTTCGGCAACATGCAGTTACAGGAGAAATGAGGCGCTTCATCCACAAGTACAAAATTTCACCCGTACTCCTCTTCTGGGCTCATACCCACTGAGACAGACTAATGGTTAATTCTCAACAGATCCCTTTTTAGGTTAAGCAACCTGCTTCCACGCACACTGACAGAAAAATGTCAATGCGGAAATCTGGTTGCGAAACCCACCAGTAGCCATTAAGGAGGACCTTCTTTACAGATCACCTGATAAGCAACAGATACATTCATTTCTTATGGCGAATGCTTTATACGCTGTAGCATTTTACAGAAAGAATGAGTACCTTGTAAAGTGTGTACCAGGTAGTGTTAGCTGTAGTTTAGCAGCTTATTCAGAAAAGAGCTTATATAACAGTATTATTAAGCAGTAAGTTGGAAATAATAAGTTAAAAGGTTGTACAGTGATACTCTTAAGTTTGGTAACTGATTATGAAGTGTCCTACTATATTGCAGTAACTGCAATATTATTTTTGTATCATTTTTGGTCCCTCATGACTGACAACCATCAGTAGCCCCCACATGATCTATTGGCCCATTCATTCCCCACTGGGCAGGCATTTTCTCCAGCCTATTCATTACAATGAGGCCATCATTTAGGCATCCATCAGGGCTTTCTTGTATTATGCTCTATCCACTTCTCTTACTATGCATGCCTGTAGCATCTAGTGGGAGGGGCATGCAGTAGCTCATTGTCTAATTGTCCATGCCTGTACGTGTGACTCAGCCAGAGGCCTGCCACCCCAACAACATTTCTGCATTACCCTGCTCTCCAGCAGTCATTCAAATGCAGAGGTTTGCCTGAGAAAGTGACCGATCCCGGTTGCTTCCCTCCAGGCACAAGACACTCATTCCTACCCACCTTGCCTGGATGCTTCAATGCCTGAACTAATTGACTGAATTTGCGTTAACTGGATTATAGGTAAGGCTCCATCCCTTTATACCTTGGTGCCTGAGTAGTGATTGCAGGACATTGCTGTTGGTGGTAGATACAGTGTCCAGAATTTATTATTATTACAACTCCTGTGTGATAGCATTTTGCTTTTTTATATTTTGTTCTGGATATCTTAACTTCTTTCTCTTTCTTTTTAATAGGTAGTGACCACGCGAAAACAGAGACAGAAAACGTCTCAGATTCACAGGTACAGTATCTGTGTTAGTAAAGTCGTTTCATATTTATTCGTATTTTGCAAACAAATAAACACAAATAACCCTTCCTACAAAGGTGTATGGTCCTTGGCCCAGTTCCAGAAGACTTGTCAGTGTAAATGACCACTTGCACTGAGAGCAGATGATTTGGAATCTGGCCCACTTTGAAAGCCTGTTTATTGATAAGCGTTACACCAAAATAAGTGTCTTACACTGAGAGCAAGTCTTTTGGAATCGGAATGTATTTTTGTAAGCAATGTTTTTGTTGTTATTGCTAGGCTTGGTTCTCATGCTGAATTTAAAAGAAAATAATTGTCACTGACATATTGGGAATACACAAAGAAGTAAACGAGAGAAAAGGAGTAAAACCTACCAAAGTTTCCAAGTAGTCATGTAGCATATTGCATCAATTCCTCTTGCCAAATTATTTTTGAAATCTTGATAAAGTCACAGCACTGACTGGGGTGAGTGATCTCATCCTTTTCTGTAGGAGTGGTGTGTGTGTGTGTGTGTGTGTGTGTGTGTGTGTGTGTGTGTGCATTTTATGTATATGCATTTTAATAGCTTTCCAGCTATAGGGGGTAAGACATGTCACACATGTGAAGAAAAACAGTAAACCACAGGGAAAACTGGTACTTCATGAGTATTGAGATTGCTGGTTGAGCCTCTGTAAAATAAGGAAAAAAGAACCAGAAACTGTAACCAGTCATATCTGAAACTTCAGAGTAATCAAGTATGTATAACTTGTTTAGAAATCGATATTTCTTTATTGAAAAATAAATAGACTTTTGCCCTTAACAGAACTCCATCAGATCTCATATGAATACATACCTACATGATACTATACATATATTATACACGCATACCCTGATAAAGATATTTGTCAGTTTCAGGACACAGCTGTTTTTATCCATATCCTTTTAGCAACATCAAATATTTATCACAGTTCTGGGTACATCATCAAACTCTCGGACAGTGTAATCACTCACAGTAACTCAGTTCAAGTCATATTAAAAGAAAAAACTGAAAGTTTTCACAACTGTGTACACGGAAAATATGTATACATGCCAAACCCATAAAATATATTTTCCCTCCTAAATCATAACCACAGAAGTAATATAACTTGGGCTGAAGAAAAAAAATTAAATAAAACAAAGAAACAAACATTGCAAGTGCAACCATGCAGTCGGAAAATTGCATTACCAACAAAACAGACAATTCTAAATAAACAAAAATAAAAACTAGCTGAACATATAAAACACATATCCACTATCAAGCTAGTATAGTATAATTTGTACCATACTGTACTAGTAAAATAATATTGTAAACTTGCAGGATACTATAAAACATTTAAACATGTCTTGGAACTAGAGCCAAAAGTCACTCATGAGAAGACCCATTCATAAGAACCTAGGAAAGCAATACATTACCCTTTTCCCTACAGGACATGTGCAAGTCCTATAATTACTATATCCAATTGAAGTGAGTTGAGCAACAGTAATTCAAAATTAAAGAAAAAAAAAAGAAAAATTGGATAAATAGAAATCAAATGAACCCAGTTTCCCATCTCCCCATCTCACCTGTTTAGATCTGTTCTTAGCATGCAGACTTTAAAGTAGGTAACTATGTGCAGGTGACCTTTCCGAATGGCCACACTGTCCATCTGATGTCTCGAATTTGTTGCCTGACTGCATATTAGCAGTGCTTCCCCCACTGCCATGAAATGGGAAGCCAACATTGACACTGACCAAGTATCTGTGCTAAAGTGTGTACTGGGTGATTTAGAAACACTGTGGTTTGCCTGAAGAAGATATATGTGTAAAAGTGCAAGGAAGACCCAGGGAAGCTAGAGTCTTCACTGTTTACTGGATTAAGCAGCTGATTCAGATATCCAGAGTAAATAATTTTATAACTATGTTTGCCAAAAAAGGAAGCACTTGTTGTTTTATAACTTAAACTGTAATACACTAGACTATGTCTGGAAAAATACTATCTCTGAGGTGGTGCGACCTTGGAAGCACTGTGTTTTTGCAGTGGGGATTGGACTTTGCAGAGGGCCTTGTTCTTTCTGCAAAAATCACTTTTTAAGTTGCTGCTGATCATGACAAGAGCCACTTTTGAGTGATCAGTAGACAGTTTCTGAAAACTGAGATGGTGTTCAAGTTTTATACGAAATGTGGAATTTCATGCTTATTCTGTAAAATAACTTTAGTGGTACATGAACATATTTCTGCTGTCTTAATGTGTATAATGCAAATTACCTTTACCGAAATACTGAAAACTTGTATATTTGTGATATTTCTTCAGAATTCTTAATGAATGTGATACCTGTTAATTTTTCAGGCTGTCCCCAAATGGATTTTTTCAGCAAAAAAATTTAGAACTTGTTTTGGGAATGCACTTTTAGGACAACATGCACATCTTTGATTCTTGTATTAATAAGGTACCGTGTTTTAATGCAGATATATTCACTGAATTTTGGCACATTCTTTCAGGGATGTAATCTCAAAAAAAAAAATTGATGAGAATATGACATATTAAAATTAATTGGAAAACAGTCCCAAGTTTTGTTAACAAAATTACAGTCTTAGAAGAGTAGTTTGGAGAGAAAAGTGAACACCTTATTAAGAATACGAACCAAGTCTTAGAACTAACCTTATAACAGTGATAGTTTTAACTGCGATGTAGCCCTTTATACGGTAGTTAGTAATGTTATAGCTATCATTTTTGTTAGAGCTTGATCAGAGTGTTTCCTCATCATGATCTGCGATGAGTAGTTATATAAAACTCATTTTGGCAGCATTGTTAAGTATTCCTCAGTTTATTTTGTGCCTGGTACTAATATAAGCCATAATGTTAATATTTGCTCATTATTTTACTTTAGCAAAATCTTCTTAGGACTCTGTCTTAAACATTTTGTTTAATAATATTAAGTACAACAAAAGATAGCCATATAAATATGTGTGTGTGTATTTGTATATATGTGTGTGTGTGTGTGTGTGTGTGTGTGTGTGTGTGTGTGTGTGTGTGTGTATATATATATATATATATATATATAGTTAAGCACATACAGCTTTATTACATACAGCTTTATTATATTAGTCTCTAGATATAGCAAAAGGCTCACGTATCAGCCAGTCAGTATGCATATGCATTATTACGCTAGTAGCAGGAAAGCTAATCATCCATGGTTTCCAGATCTCCAGCTGTCTGATCACATTGTATTCACTTCCCTGAAAAAAGTAGAGGGAAGAAAGTGGATGTCAGTTTGGGACAAATGGACTAGCCAGCCATTGTATTTATTTATTGTTACAGTTTTTGGCTGTCAATATTAATTATTTATATTTATTGACAGAAAATTTTTACTGTGAAGATCCAATGTTTGATGTTGTTCCATGGAGAAAAGCTCCAAACACACACAAATCATGCAGCAAGACAGGAATATACACTCTGGAGATAGCTAGTTTATACAGATAAACTGGGAAATACAAATCTAGTTTGTGTATCTTTACTTATTAGTAAACTATTGACAGTAAACACAAAGATAAAAAAAAGAACTAGATATGGTTATGCAGTTCCATTTATTAATAACAAATATATGGGTTATTACAGTCAAGTGAAAAAAATGAATAGAATAGGTACAGGACATGTAGAAGCAATATTGTCCAAGCTTTGTTATACCTGGAGGCCTTTTCATGTACCTGGTGAATGAGTTGCAAGAGCCTAGTGTCTCACAAATTCACATATTCTGCTGTCCCAGATATCATTTTGCTTTAGGTTATAATGATAAATGTGTTTTCCTCCAACATGGGATAGGCTGCATGGATTAACTGGGTAAATGATGAATGAATGGAGTGAGTGAATTAATAAGTGTTGCATTACTTCTGATGGAATTGTATTCAGCATAATAAATAAGCCCTAACAGCGTCTTCTGTGTGGAGGCATGCGTGAATGGGCGTGCCTTTGTTGAAGGTTGTGCGTCAGGGCTGGTAACTTGGCATGTAAAAATCCACTACCAAATATTAGCGGACCGGAGTTCCGCTGTGGCGACCCCTAACCGGGATAAGCCGAAAGACACACACACACACACACAGGCTTGTTAAAGCCTTGGTTATAGTTACATCAATACTCTGTCTTAATGCAGTTTTCACTTAAGCAAAGAATGCCATTTTCTCATTTAGGTTATAAATACCATGATCTAATTCTTTTACTGTCTGTGTAGGATTCTGATTCTGATGACGGTAGCTGTGGTGCAACAGGAGAATCTGAGAGTAAGTACATATGTATTGTACTGTTCTGTTTGTGCATTCTAGACTTTTGTAGAAAACACAGCATTAAAATATATCAGATAGCTTTCATTAATTTTTTTCTTCTGAAGTATGTTTGAAACATTAATGGCTAATATGTTAAATTTACAGCTGCAAGCAGCAGGTTGCCAGATTCATTAAACAATAGATGATAGGTTACTTGCCAGTCAATCTTCGCTAATGAGAGTTATTCACTGGTGCAGCGCATGGCATTGTTTCCTCATAGCACTTGCTTTTCCAATTAGGTTCTCAGCTAAAGTGCTTTCTAAGCAGAGTTTGCATCTCCTTCCGATGTCCATGCAGGTTTTTGCTGAGTGTCCAGTTTCTCCTAATACCCGAAAGATATGCCACATGTCAATGTAGGATCCTCCAAATTGCCTCTTGATGTGTGTGTGTGTGTGTGTGTGTGTGTGTGTGTGTGTGTGTGTGTGTGTGTGTGTGTCTGCGTGCGCGCTGATGCACACATGCATGTGAATGTCTGTCCTGCAATAGTAAGGCTTCCCATCCAGAATTATGTGCTCTGTCTTTCTTCCCTTGAGTGCAGGGATAGGCTATAGCACTCCTACAAGCCTAATTAATTAATTAATTAATTAATTAATTAATTAATTAATTAATTAATTAAGTGGGAAATCCAATGATGAATGAATGAATAATCATTGTTATTTTGAAATTGCAGTAGATGAAATGGATGAATAATCACAGTTATTTTGAAATTGCAGATGACTGTATTTTTTGTTCCCTTTATATATGTATTCATGTAGAAATATACATGTATGTATATGGGTTGCCCAGCATAGATAGACTTTTAGTTAAATCAACCTCTGTTTTGTCAACATATATACAGATGGTCAACAGTTGTGTGAGATTGACAGTCCCTGGGGAAGGTGGATTTACCCTTTTCCCAGGAATTGTGGGATTTCAGAGTTAGTATATGTAATTAGCAGAAGGTGTTGGGGGGATTGCAGGGGAGGTTTGCTCCCCCAGCAAAAACACTGTATTTCATGTTGCATGTATTGAGGATTAGCTTTGGAGCATGAGCAGTAACATGTTGATGTGTGTTTGTTGATAACGTGTTGATGTTAGGCATGTTGATGTTTGCATGGATCAACTAGCAATACTAGATTAATATTAGAGCTGTGTGTGTGTGTGTGTGTGTGTGTGTGTGTGTGTGTGTGTGTGTGTGTGTGTATACACAATGCACATACATACATAAGTAGTGTTGTATTCATTCCTTTGAAGTAAGACTAGCCAAAGCAGGAATTCCCAGACTATTTCATCCATCCCTCTTTCAGTGAAAGACTGTATGTGAAGAAGTACTATGAGTATTTGAGTTTTTTGTTTTAATTTCTCCAAGTCTTTTGGGTTTCTAATACCATGTGGGAATGGACCCCATTCCTAAGTCAAAGTACGATTAAAGGTCATGAAATTAGTATTGTTTCACTCTTTGATATCAGCCAGTAGTGCTCTTCGCAGCACCTGCAATGTGCCCAATAATGACTCCTCCTGCAATTCGTAAGGAGTTACATTTATTGGTAACTTATATAAATATGATTGTAGACTCTTCTTTGTAAGACCTGTTGCACCTACTACTATTGGAACTGTCTGGGTATCGTTCTTCCACATTGCTGTAATTTCTGCCTGCAAATCCTGATATTTTATGACTTTGTATGTAAAACACTGTAGTCACTGGGTGTGGTGAATTCAATGATCAATGCTACTTTTGTCTTCTTTTCTTGGACCACTATATCCAGTTTTCTAGCATCCATCTTTTGAACTGTTGGTAATGGATGATCCCATGTGATGTAGACTTCTTCATTTTCAATGATGCATTGTGGCTTGTGTTTCCAGTGTTTTTTAGCCACTTCCGTACCATAATGTTTGCACAATCTCCAATGCAACAATCTTGCCACATTATTATGCCTTTCAGTATACAGTCCTTTTGCCATTAGTATATCGCAACCAGCAATGAGGTGTGTGACTGTTTCCAATTCGGTTTTACAAAACCTACATTTGTCTGTTTCTCCCACATGTTTAATGGACTTTGTAAACCAACGTGTATGCAGCCCACTATCTTGGGCTGCCAATATTAACCTTTCATCTCTTGGTTTGAATTCACCTCTCCATAACCATTCCTGCGTTTGTTCCTGATCAACATGAGGTTCTTCCGGAATTTTTCTATACTTGCTATATATATATATATATATATATATATATATATATATATATATATATATATGCATTTTCCACATTTCTTGCCTTCTCATCTGGTCCTTCACCTTATATTCTTTCTTTCTTTTTTGGCACATTCAGTTGCTGCCTAATTTTTATCTACTTCTGGTTTGATTTCCATTCCTGCTTGATGCTGATATGCTTCTGCAAGATGAAGCAAAGAAGTCATCTTAGATTTAGTCTCCTCATGTTTCAAAACGTTCACTATGTTTGGGTCTTGTATGGCCAGCAGATATGTGTGGAATCCCACGATCGCAGATGTATACATGTAATCAGTTTCAAGGAGGCCTATCCCTCCTTTGTAATAGGGAATATATAATCTTGGTATACACTGATTTTTATAAATCATTTGGCGAGCATGAAGCATCCTAGCATCCTTCTTGTTTTCCTATCTAATCTATCCAACACATTTTAGGGCCAGTCAGTCACTCCAAAACTATACATTAGGACAGGAAGAGCAAATTGGTTTATAGCTTGAGTTTTGGTCCTAGATGTCAATGCTGATGTTCATCGTGTTACACTGCTGCAGTCATTACACTTGGGTTATCCTGCCGTCAGGCAGTTCCCCAGTCGGTCCAAGTTCCAAAGTCTTGGTCCGGCGTCGGTTGCTGTCGCCTCCTCCCTGACATCAGTGCGACAGGGGTATATAAGATGCAGCCGACGCCATTTTCTTCAGTCTTTTTCTTGCCGCGTGGTGCCCAAAACAAAAGCAGTTCGCAAGTGCCGGTCGGCCGGCTTCTGAGATTTTCATTCCGAATCCAGTACCGCAGTCTTCTACAAAGCTAAGTACCCCGTTCGGGAAACTTTTTCTTGCCTCAGACCAATGTCAGTAAAAGTTAATAACTGTATTTCTTGTGGGAAGCAAATACCTCATAAGGATTTCCATTCCTATTGTATCCCATGCCTAGGCCTAGACCACGACATCACTGGTTGTCGGTTTTGTGCTAGGTTTAACAAGCGCACTATTAAACGTCGGTTTGATTTTGCCCGACATTATTTTGGTAAAAAATTAAATTATACCATGCCATCGGAACTTCCGACGACCGGAATACACAAAAAGCGCAAAGACAAGGATAGGCATCCGAGGCTGAAAAATGACGACGAAGCCTCTTCTAGGCCAGTCGCTGGTTTTCCAGTTTTCAGTGAGGCGCCTTCGCAGCCCCTAACGACCGCTTCTGTAGAACCACAGGCCGCCTCTGACTCCCACGTGGACATGGCTGGGCCTTCGGACGCACAACTTATTCAGCCTACCGAGACTAACCTTTCAGAGGGATCCGGAGTAGCTGAGCAACCCACAGCTTCAGATGGTGTCTTCAGACCTACTCAGTTAAGCATTAAACCCTCAGCTAAGTCTAAGCCTCCTTTAAAATCAAAGAAACAAATACAGCATTCTCCAGGACAGGCCTCCATGCCTAAGAAACAAATTCTCAAAATGGCCGAAGACCTAATCACTCTGATCAGGGGGTCCCATCCCCCTCCTGATAAAAGGCCTAGACAGGAAGGAGACTATGACTCATCCGACCAGGTGTCCATCTCTTCTGATTCATCCTCAGACCTAGGATACTCTTTACCCCCTTATGAGGATTCTGATGCTGAGGAATCAATTCCATAAGCCTCACCACCTGAGGACTACTCCTTTGGGGAAACCCTACATACCATGAGGGAGCATTTCCACTGGGAAGGCCAGGATTACTCAGAATCCAAGAAACGGCTCAGAGACTTCCTTTTATTACCTCAGCACAGACCCCTTGCTATTCCGCCAGTGTTATATTGTGGATGATGTGTATACTGAATCTAGCTTAAATCCTGATTCCTTGCCTCCAGCCCCTGTTAAACCAGACGGATACTACAGAATCCCTGACTCACATAAATTTCTGTATAAAAGCCCTGTTGCTGACCCTGAAACTATTTCTCAGGGACCCAAAGGAGTTAATTCCTCATCAGCCAAGAATCCAGTTCCCTCTGACAGAGTTTCCAGAGCATTAGACAGATGGGGAAAGAAAGTATATACGTCTGCAACTTTAGCAATGAGAGCCTTAAATTGCCAATTTCACATGCTAACATATCAGCAATTGTTACTTTCTCAGTTAAAACAAAACATGCTTCCAGAATCAGATCCTCCTAATTTTAAAAAAATGCAGGATTTATTGCATGCAGCTGAACAAGTGGGAAAGCATACTTTGCAATGTGGTTTTGATTCTCTAGAGGCCTCACGCAGAGCAGCAGTTACAGGCTCTGTCATTAGAAGACATGCTTGGTTAAAAGAACATACGTTACCAGATCATTTTAAAGCAAAATTACTGGATGCACCTTTGCAGCAGGATGTGTTATTTGGAGTTAAGGCAGAAGAGGTATTAAAGAAAATGGAGGATAAGGCAAAATCTATGCAAACGGTGAAGGACTTCTTACAGGTTCAGCCTCATAGATTTAGCAGAAACTGGCCAACTAAGAATTGGTCCTTTCCAATTACAGACAGACCTCAAAGGGGAAGATACAGACGTCCAAGAGGTAGAGGTCAAACACAAGGTCCTTACAGGCCTCGACTATGGGTTGAATCAGGCCAGAAAGAAGGGGAAGACAGGCCCCAACCATATAAAAAGCAGCTCCAATGACTTCCCACTACAGCTGCCAAACAAATCCCTCTTGGCAACCCCCTTGGGAGGAAAACTGGCACTCTTCTACCACAATTGGCAAATGATCACCAAAGACAAATGGGTTCTCAACATTGTATTTCAAGGTTACAGGTTCCACTTTCAGACTCTGCTAAGGTTAAAAGGAATGCCAAATCTGCCACCAAATCAATGGGCAGAGGCTCAAAAACAAATTACAGCATTCATGGATATGAGAGGTATTCAAAAGGTACCATCACAGGAGCAAGGACAAGGATTTTACTCAAGACTCTGGTACCCAGAAAGGACAAAGCCTGGATGCCCATTCTGGATCTTTCATCTCTAAACATTTACCTGGATGTTCCAAAATTCAAAATGTTGACACTACAGCAGCTTCTTCCCATGCTGGGCAAGAAAGCTTGGCTCGTGACTTTGGACCTCAAGGAGGCATACCTGCATGTCCCTATCAGACAAAAACTGCAGAAGATACCTCAGATTCATAGCTGGTTCAATGCACTACCAATTCTCTGCACTGCCCTTTGGCTTATCTACTGCGCCCAGGGTCTTCACAAAGTGTCTGGCACCAGTAATTGCATTTTGCAGACAGAAAGGAATTCAAATTTATCCATACCTGGAAGACTGCCTGATTCAAGCAGAGAGCAAGGACATTCTTCAAAAGCATCTGGCATTTGTAAAAAAGTTATTAAGTTGCCTGGGGTACACAGTAAACGAAAAGAAATCAAAACTAGTGCCCTCGCAAGACATTATATTCCTGGGTGCCAGCTTGAACACAACGGCCCAGATGGCTTATCTCACGCCAAACAAGCAAGGACAACTGACTCAATACTTTCAATTGATGGCAACAAAGACCCAACTCCCTGCAAGAAAAATTCTGCAGGCCTTGGGTTACATGGCATCCTGCATACTACTAATTCTATATGTCAGACTGCATATGAGGAAACTACAATGGTACCTAAAGAATGTATGGTCTCAACACTGTCAAAGTTTGGAAACAGTTATACCACTAATCCCTTGCCTTCAACAGGAGTTTCAATGGTGGGCTCAAGCCTTTTACACAACCCACAGCCAGGCAACCACTGACAACAGATGCATCGGATTACGCCTGGGGAGCACACATGGCAGGCAAATGTATTCAGGGCACGTGGCCCGCAGAACAAAGGCATCTTCACATCAATCAAAAAGAGATGCTAGCTGTACAAAATGCCCTTATAGCTTTCAAGGACCTGCTACATCCAGGACAACTACTGCTAAAGACAGAGAACACCACAGGTATGTGGTACATAAGCAAGGGGGCACTCACTCATACCCCCTATGCAGACAAGCCATGACCTTGTGGAACACAGCTATAAACCTTCAAGTTCATCTGCAAGCACAATTCCTGCCAGGAGAGAAAAACACACTGGCAGACAACTTAAGCAGAAACATCATGGATCCCCACAAATGGGAATTGAATCCACAAATATTCAGAATGATAACACAGAAATTGTTGAGCCCGGACATAGATCTGTTTGCATCCCCAATAAACTGCCAGCTACAAAAATTCTGCAGAAGGAGTTACCATCCACAAGCATGGAAAATGGATGCCCTCTCATTCAACTGGCAGAACCTACAAGTATACGCTTTCCCACCACTATCTCTCCTGCCAAAGGTACTCATAAAAGCCAGGCAAGAAGAGCCAAAGATGATCCTGATTGCACCAGACTGGCCACGCCAGCACTGGTACCCAATCTTAAGGAACTTAGCACAAGAACCACCCTGGATTTTGCCTCAAAGCCCACATCTGCTGACTCAGCAGAACAATCAAATACTACACAGCCAGCTAAAGACCATAAACCTAGCTGCATGGAAGATTCCTTAGTCAAGCAAGCAATGCCTCTCTCCAAAGCTGTTATGGATGTCATTCTGGAGTCCAGAAGGCCTAGTACCAGGAAAGCCTATTCGGATAAATGGAAGAGATTCTGTGCCTGGAACCAAGCTCACAGCCTTGACCCTCTTGTCCTAAATATTCCTCAGATACTACAATACTTAACTGAGATGCTGGACAAAGGTCTCTCCTTCTCATCTATCAAGATCCACGCCTCTGCCATCACTGCTCATTACAACACGGATCCACCAATTTTCTTTAATCCTCTGCTAAAACAGTACCTCAGAGGGGCTAAAAACATAAGACCGCCCCGTAGAGCACCTACTCCAAATTGGGACCTCAACTTTGTTTTGGAAAAACTAACTTTACCTCCTTTTGAGCCAGCTAACACAGCAGAATTAAAATATATCTCTTGGAAAACTGCTCTGCTCCTGGCAATAACATCAGCATGAAGAGTTTCAGCATTACAGGCACTAACGGCAGTGGAACCTTTCCTCATTTTCCACCAGGACAGGGTATCTTTAAGAACTAACCCTACGTTTATGCCAAAGGTGGTATCCAGTGTGGCTCTAAACCAAACTATTCACCTGCCAACGTTTTATCCTAAACCACAGAATAAAGGGGAGAGACTACTGCACTCTTTGGACATTCACAGGTAGTTACGCTTCTACTTGGACAAAACTAAAGTTTTCAATAAATCAGAGCAATTATTGGTAGCATATGCTGCAGGAGCACAGGGAAAAGCCATTTCAAAACAGACTATCTCAAAATGGATAGGACATTGTATACGTTTCTGCTACACATACACATACCATGGAAAACCTGTACCTAGCAGCATTAGATCTCACTCCACCAGGGCAACAGCCATTTCAACTGCCTACCTCAGGGGAGTACCTACCAAGGATATTTTGGAAGCAGCAACTTGGAGTTCTGTACATACCTTCACCAAGCATTACCATCTGCCTCTATACTCTAAATCCAGAGCTGGCTTCGCCACTGCAGTGCTGCAGGACCTTATAGCCACCCCTAATGCCTTATAGAACCAGACACCCTACCTCAGCTTTGGGATTCTACCCAAGTGTAATGACTGCAGCAGTGTAACATGATGAACATAGTACAGTTTTGTACCTACCATAAATGTAGATGTTCGAGTGTATACACTGCTGCAGTCCAGGTTACCCTCCCTCCTTCCCCTCTTACTGGCTGGTACTTACCTATGTCTTCTACCCTTACTACCTATAGGGAGTATTTGCTGGTAGCTGCAAGTTGTTTTTTGCTTTTCTATGTATGTTTTATTAGCAATTGGAATTGCCTACCTATTTAGAGCCACCTGACATCTGGGGCAAGAAAAACTGAAGAAAATGACGTCGGCTGCATCTTATATACCCCTGTCGCACTGACGTCAGGGAGGAGGTGACAGCAACCGACGCCGGACCAAGACTTTGGAACTCAGGCCGACTGGGGAACCACCTGACTGCAGGATAACCCAAGTGTAATGACTGCAGCAGTGTATACACTCGAACATCTACATTTATGGTAGGTACAAAACTGTACTTTTTCAGGATTAGTTTAAGTCTTTTAAAGTATTTCTTACTAAGTTTTATTCACATTTTTTCATGTTTTATTGTTGATCCTTCATCTGTTCCCAAAATATTTATATACTCCCTTTTGCTCAAGTTCTTTTATATCACATTCTTGTCCCAAACTAATGTTTTCTTGGTGCTTCAGATCTGAAGTAAACTTCATTTGATCAGCAACCTGTGGGTATCGGATCCGATTTGGATCCAAGCCGGCAGCTTTCCTAGCTAAAAGATCCGAGCTCCAAGCTCCTCCCCCTACCCATAATGCCCCGCTATCTCCCTCTAACCCTCAGATCTTGTTTGCCGCGGCTTCTGTAAGCTTCTCAGAACGAGCTCAGAGCGTGGTACTGTGAGTTTAGGATTAAAAAAGTTATTTTTCTGTCAAAACATTCTCTGTCTTTGTGTGTGTGAACTTCCTCTTAACTTTCTTAACTTTTGTGGGTAGTTTTAAACTTTTTTGGTTAAGTTAAATGTATTCCCCTCCCCCCTCTGCATGTGTGAAGGTGTGTGCGTGTGGGCCTGTTTTCTTTTCTATAATGTCTGAAGGCCCTAAAGCTATCTTCTCTAAATGTACCAAGTGTGGCCATGAGCTGTCCCCAGCGGATGGCCACACTCAGTGCGTCATTTGCCTGGGGGTTGATCACCTCTCTTCGGGCCGCACTATTTGTGCAGCCTTCAACCCCAGGGCTTTGAAGGATAGGAGGACAAAACTTATCCTTGCGGGCCTTTTGCCCCCTGATTCCGCTTCATCCTCCTCCTCCTCTGTGGCGCCAGCTGCGACTGCCCCACCTGCCGCTCCCGATCCCCTGGCCGGGACTCAACCTCCCTCATTAGGCCAGGAGGAAAGGGACGGCAAAAAGAAGGACAAAAAGGATAGGGAGAGAGAGAAAGAGAGGCACCAGAGCCACAAGAGGCGGTTCGAGTCGACCCCTTCGGCACCGCCGTCCAAACAGCTTGCCTTTCCCCTTAAGGTCTCCGGGCCTTCCCCCTCCCGGCTCCATTCTCCACGTTTCTCCCCGGAGCTGGAGGAGGAGACCCGGTCACCTTCGAGTTCGTCTAGACTGCCTTCCCGGCCGGCCTCGGATGCCTCATCCAGATCTACGAAGAGTTTATCCGACGCAGACCTGGACCGGATGATGCGTTGATTTCTCCAGGCCCAGCTGCAGATGGGAGTGCTCTTGCCTCCCCCCCTCTGGTGGGGAGCTCGACATCTTTTTTTGCCCCCATTGCTCCTTCTCTGACCCACTATCGGGGTTCGGAGCTGTCGGATCCGACTAGCTTCGGAGCCGGGGTGGTTTTGGCACCGACAGCATTTCCTACTTCAGTGCCGACGGTACCCTCGAGTCTGTCGGATCCGTTTTCGGATCCGAGCTCTCTGGGCCATGAGTTGAGCGTCTGATCTGGAAGGGTTAGTGGGCCTTCGGCTCCGTTAAGGTCGGATCCGATCGGGTCACCTTTGGCGCCGGTCCGCATATCGGATCCGATGGAACTGCTTTCGGATCTGAGGGAAAGCAGTTCTCCCTCGGCATTCAACATCGTGGAGAGGGTCCTTTCGAGTGATTGGAGGCCCCAGGCTCTTGCTACGGATCCACCCGCCATTCCTACTCAGATGGGCCTGTCTTCCATCATCCGACCCCAGGGACAGCCTGCGCCTACATCCCAGATTGTTCCCGTACAGGAACAGGACATTGTTGGTAAGGCCTCTTCGGACAGCCCCCACAAGGAGGTCCCTCACAAACGAAAGTGCAAGAGGAGGCACTTAGACTCACCTGAGTCCCTCACGGAGGACACTGACTTAGAGGAAGGAGAAGGTTCCCCAAGGTCACCCCCTGAAGACGTCTCCTTTGGAGACATTATGGAAATGTTGTGGATTAGAGGGGGGTGGTCTGCCCAAAAACCTTCCTCTGATGAGTCTGTGTTTCTGGAGGCGTTTGATGCAGGCCCATCTACCTCTTGAGTGTCCCCTCCCGCCGACCCCCTGGTGGACCTCATAACTACCAGGGCATGGAAGGAGCCGGACACTGTCGGGCCAATACCCAAGAGACTGGACAGGATCCTCAGCCCTCCCACGGACAGGACAGTTTGGAGCAAGGGTGCCCCAGTGGATGCCATGGTGGTGGCGGCTACCACTAAAAAGGAATTAGCACAGGAGAGTTCCTCAGGGCATCCTCCAGACAAGGAGTCTCGGATGATGGACTGCCATGGAAATCGGATGTTCGCTTCAGCGACCTTCTCTGTAAGGTCACTGAATTATATGGCACATGTGATTCGGCTCCAGCGAGACTTGATTAAAGAGTACGCTGGGTCACCCCCAGAGTCCATGTCAGCCAAGGACAAGCCGTCCTTCTCTGCTCGAATGGCCACTCTCAAGTGAATTACCAACACATCTATGCAGCTTCTCTCCCACACTACGGAGGGAGTGGCTAGAGCTAGCGGAATGGGCGTCGTCTTACGTAGACAGGCCTGGCTCCATCTCTGCGATTTTGCAGAACCCTTCAAGGCATCCTTCATGAACGCCCCTTTTGACGGTTCTACACCCTTCGGCAAAACCGTCCACGATACGCATCTCCAGAGCGAGAAAGACTGGAAGACGTCTGCCATTGGGATACACTTCTCGGCTCCTCAGAGGTCCTACTCCAGGGACCAAAGAGGACAAAAGAAGATGTGGTTCCGTAAAGCTCAACAATCCCATTTCGCTCTGGATCCCTCGTCCTTCAGAGGCAGAGGAGGACAGGGTGGACACCAGCACAGAGGCAGAGGGGGGCCGAAGAAGTTTGTGTCGAGAGAACCTTTTTTGGATCGACCCGCGCAGCAGCCCTGAGGGGTTGCCCGACTGCTCCTCTCTGCAGGCAGTCGGGGGCGCTTCTTGGAACACCTAGCAAATTGGGAGTCCATTACGACAGATCGCTGGGTGCTCTGAATCATATCCAGAGGCTATTCTATCCCTTTCCCAACTTATCCTCCCTGGTCAAGAGGACTCCTCGATGTTTCACCTGATCAGAGGGAGGCAGCAGCATCCGAAATTCGAGGGCTGCTAAGAAAAAGAGCCATCCAGCATGTCCCTCTCAAGCAATCTGATCAGGCTTTTACTCCAGGTTCTTTTTGGTGCCAAAAAAGACGGGGGACTTACGACCCATTCTCAACCTGTCCACACTGAACCTGTCAGTTGCGAAAGAAAAATTCCGGATGGTCACTATTCAATCCATTCTCCCACTTTTGCAGGAGAACGACTGGATGTGCTCTATAGACCTCAAGGATGCGTACTACCACATTCTTATGGACAAATGATCCAGGATGTTCCTCCGCTTTCGTCTGGGAACCAGCCATTATCAGTTCAGGGTCCTAAACTTCGGTCTCACCACAGCCCCCAGGGTGTTTACCAAGGTCATGGCAGTTGTAGGGGCCCACCTGAGACTTCAAGGAATACAGGTCTTTCTGTACCTGGACGACTGGCTCCTAACTGCCCCCACCAGGCATCAACTCTGCTCAGGCAGGGACTATTTCTTACATCTAGCCCGCCATCTAGGGATCACGATCAACCACAAGAAATCGTCCCTTCAACCTACTCAAATTTTGGAATTCATAGGGGCCAGGAGAGACACTACACAATTCAGAGTCTTTCTAACAAGAGGACAGACTTCTCAATCTAAGCCTTCACATTCTAGATCTTTTACAGTCATCAGCCCCCCCCAGCGGAACTAGTCCTGAGGGCCCTGGGATCCATGGCAGCGGCCATCAGTCTGTCACCTTTCGCTCATCTGAAGATGAGAATCCTTTAATGGACATTGCAAGTTCAATGGTCCATTCTGTTTCACCCCCTGTCTACACCTATTCCCCTCAGCAGGATTTGCAGGGAGTCGCTTCTTTGGTGGCTCCGCTCCAGAGATCTCTGGGAAGACCGCCCCTTCGTTATACCCCCTCCCCAAGTCACAGTGACCACGGACGCATCTCTCCTCGGGTGGGGGGGGCATTGCATGGGCAGATCCCTCCAAGGCACGTGGACTCGCACAGAGGCCTCACTGCATATCAGTGTCCTGGAGATAAGGGCGGTGCTTCTAGCATTGCAGGCTCTCCATCTCCTTCTTCCTCCAGGAGCTATTGCAATTCAAAGAGACAACATGTCGGTAGTCTGGTACATAAACAAATAGGGGGGAACCAGATCTTATCCACTTTGCAGAGAGGCAATTTGAGTGTGGGAATGGGTGATATCCACCAACCACTTTCTCATCTTTCTCATAGCAACGCACATTCTGGGTCGGTCAAACATCTTAGCGGACAGGTTGAGTCGAACAATCCTCTCACCTTACGAGTGGTCTCTCAACCCAGCAGTAGCGAAACAAATCTTCCTCGAATGGGGTCAACCTTGCTGCGATCTCTTCGCTTCGCCTTCGAACATAAAGTGCGGCGAGTTCTTCGCTCTAATTCCCCCACCAGGGGAAGCCCCCAGGGACGCTCTGGTTAATGCTTGGCCATCCGGTCTTCTGTATGCTTATCCTCCTCTTCCATTGAGGACAAAATTCTTGCAGAAAGCTTGTCGGTTGGGGAGCAGAGTTATCCTCATAGCCCCAATCTGGCCTTGCCAAACCTGGTTCCCTTACCTTCGGTCTCATCTAGTACATCCTCCCTGAATTTTTGATCCTAATCCGGATCTGATCTCTCATCCATTAGGATTGAAGACCCCCGACCTGGACTACCTCAAGCTCTCAGCTTGGTTGATCCAGTTCCCTTAATGGCTAGGACTCCCGGTATATCTTCCTCAGTTAAGGCCATCCTGGAGGCCGCCCATAAACCGTCTACCAGGAAAATCTACAAGAGTAAATGGAAACATTTCTCTGTCTGGGCGGAGCACAGGAACTTGGACCCCTTCACGGCTCCTGTCCCAGCAGTTCTAGACTTTCTTTCCCATACTTTTCATCAAGGGGCTAGTGCTTCTACTATTAAAGTTCAGTTGGCAGCTATTTCCCACTACCACGTTGGAAACAGTTCAGCCCCCCTAGCGTCCTCCAAGATTTGCAAAACATTCATGAAAGGAACCTTTTTGTTAAGACCCCGTATTAAAGATGCAGTGCCTCCATGGGATCTTACCCTAGTTCTTCAAGCTCTGGCTGGGCCTCCTTTTGAACTCACGGCTTCAGTCGACTTAAAATATGTATCTTGGAAGACGGTCTTCCTGATTGCCATTACTTCTGCTAGGAGGATATTGGAGCTTCACGCTCTTTGCAGTAAACCTCCGTACATCATCTTTCATAAAGACAGGGTCTCCCTCAGGACTAATCCCTCTTTTCTGCCCAAAGTGGCTTCAGAAGCCAATATCAACCAGTACATCAATCTACCTGTCTTCTTTCCTAATTACCAAAACAGAGGAGAATAATAGACTTCATTGTCTGGATGTTCACAGACAGTTACGTTTTTACTTAAACAGAACAGCAGATCTTCGAAAATCAGATCAACTTTTTGTTTCTTTTGCTAAATCATGTCTGGGGAAACCAGTCACTAAAGTAACCTTAGCTAGATGGATTTCCCAATGCATCCTCCTCGCATACAAAGTTCTGGTTGTCCTGAGCCCCTGAGAGTGCGAGCCCATTCTACCCGATCTATGGCTACTTCTGCTGCTTTCTGGTCAAGGGTTTCTTTGGATGACATTTGCTCAGCAGCTACTTGGGCTTCCTCTCATACCTTTATTACACACTATAAATTGGATTTAATATCCAGAGGACGCGCATCTTTTGGCTCTGCAGTGCTCCGGAATATCCTTCCATAAGGGCCTCCCAAGTTGTTGGTAGCTGGGGACTCTGTCCCACAGGTTGCTGATCAAATGAAGTTAACTACTTCAGATAAAGAACTTATGTACTCACCATAATGTTCCATCTGAGTAGGTAACTTCATTTGTCTGCAACCGACCCTCCCTCCATCCCCCGGACCCTTAGTTCGTTATCAGAGGATCAGGATAAGTCTTTTCCAGATGACATCAGGTGGAATGTATGGTAATCCCTTCCTGTGTTATAGTAATTTTCCTATTGCCTTTTTTGGCAAGATCAAGTATCTGAGGGTTAGAGAGAAATGGCAGGGCATTATGGGTAGGGGGAGGAGCTTGGAGCTCGAATATTTTAGCTAGGAAAACTGCCGGCTCAGATCCGATACCCACAGGTTGCACACAAATGAAGTTACCTACTCAGATGGAACGTTATGGTGAGTACATAACTTATTTTTTTCCTGCTTTAAAGGTTGCTTTTGCACATTTATCAAGACCAAATGACATTATTATATCTTCTGAAAAAGTTGTTACAACCTGCAGTTGTGCTTTCAGTTCCTCATCTGGTGAGCTATACAGTTTCAAATCATAGACAAAGAGAAGGTTAGAAGGCCTTACACTTGTTTTCTATGAGCTAAATTATAGCCATAGCCTAAACTGTTGAGTAAACAGCTTAATGGATTAAGGGCAAGGCAGAATAGTAATGGTGACAGAGTCACCCTTGAATATCCCCTTTTGTATTTTTATCCCTGGGATAATAATTTGTCCTTTGTCATGGCTTAATTGCAAAGTGGTCTGCCTCTGTTTCATGGTCACTGTAATGTAGTTGATCACTGTGAGGTGTATCTTACACATTTTTAAGCACTCTTTTGTCCATGAATAAGGGATACTATCAAATGCTTTTTTGTAGTCATTCCATGCCAAACTTAGATTCTTCCCGTTTTTACACTTCTCCAGTATGACTTTATTTAACAACAAACAATCCTTTGTTCCATATGACTTTCGTTATTGCCCTTTTATTTTACTGCCATAATTGCATTTTCTTCAAAATGACTATAAACTCTGTCGGCATCAATTCCCATTTATAGTTTATACATTGTCAGAAGGCAAGATGTTATGTGATCCTATCTCGCCTACATTCTGACTGATGGGTTCGGAGCCGATCCCTCGGCTCCGACTCGGCACGCTTATGCCAAAGAGCGAAGTCTCTAATTGGCTGAGCTTACTATATCCCAGGATGCACCACTACCAGTCCCCCAGATCTCGTTTGCCGCTAACTAGCGAAGACGTGGTCTCGAGCTGGCTGAGCTAAGTAGTGGTTTTTTTCACTAACTTTCTGTCAGAATTTTGCTAATTTCTAAACAAAAAGCTGTTTTAACGGCTACTCTGTTGCTGTGTGTGTGTTTGACAATTTTTCTGTGGAAAATTTGTGTGTGATTGATACTTGTTCTGGTTACAGGCTCCCTTGGTCTATAGGGCCTTTCCTACTGGTTATTTCCCTTTAAAAACAACCTTAGGGTTTCTTTGTTTCTTATTGCCATATACGGTGGTTTACTGTTGTTCAATTTGGTTTTGTTGTTGAACGGCAAGTTAATCTTGACTAAAAATAAGTTTGTCTGTGAGAGAGTACTTATTTTTTGCTTATAATGTCTCAAGCACCTAGGCCTTCGGGCTTCAAGAAGTGCACTAAATGTAGCTTTAAGATGTCTATCACGGATGACCACTCTCTGTGTGTATATTGTTTGGGCGCCAAACATTTGCAGGAGTCCTGCAGCGTGTCACGCTTTTTCCTCGAGGGTCCTCCAAGAGAGGAAAAATAAGCTTATATTAAAAGGCCTTATAAAACCCTCTTTTGAAGAAGCTTTAGCATCCTCTCCTTCTCCTGCTAAAAAGAAGGCGCCGGCTCCGACCAGTCCGTCGGATCCGACCGCCAAAAGACATAGGCAGGCTTCTCCTTCGGCTCCAAGGACTTCGGAGCCGAGGGCGGAACGGTCTGCCTCGATGCCACCAGTCTCGACTCCTCTGGCTTTGGAGCCGATGGCTGGGGCATCGAGGCGGGTCACCTTCATCGGCTCCACTGGTCTCGGAGCCGATGAAGGTTGTCCGCCAGACACTTCCTCCTCGGCGCCTAAGTCCTCCTCGGCACCGATGGAAACTAGTTTGGGTATTCCTTCGGCCGATAGTCATCGAGTCGCCTCGAGCCGGTCCCCTAGCCCCTTGGGGCCGTTGGAGAGGCCATCTCGAACCCGCTCAGTATCCTCTAGGTCATCGAGGATGTCAGATTCGGACATAGACAGGGTGCTCCAAAGACTGTTCCAGTCCCCAGTCTTTCAAAATTTGTTTCGCTCCGACCCAGTTGGCTTCGGAACCGATAGCCTATGCCCATGTCATTACCATTCCTCCTCCGACCGCTGCTCCGCCGGAGCAGGTGCTGTTGGAGCCGGTGGAGATCCTAGGGTCGGCTCCGACCCTTACTCCAACCCGCCTTCGGGTCCGAGTTTGGCACGCTGGACTTCTTCGGCTGGACCCGGGGTGACGTTTGGGACCTATGTTGTCGGTTCCGAACCTCCTCTCGGTGCTTGCTGCGGGACTTCCGCCTGCTATCATGGCTCGGGACCGGACACTCCCAGGATTCTGGGGTCCGGCTTTCAGAGCTATGAGGAGTGCCTTGGCCAAGTCTTCTTCGCCATCTCTCCGGCTTTACCGACACCTTCCTGGGCGTGGAGACTGGGTCTTTGGCAGTTCCCTGTCCTTAGGCAGCGGAGCCCGGGCCTGAGGTTACCCCCACTGGGGTTCCCTCCTCCTGAGGGTTCTTCGAGTTGTCTTCAGAGGAGCCCCAAGGAAGAGATCGTGCAAGAGGAAGCACTTGGACTCCCCGAGTCTCTTACATCGGACACTGATCTTGATGATGCGGAGGGGTCCCAAGTCGCCCTCGGATGATGTCTCATTCGCAGACATTCTAGAGATCCTCAAACAACGAGGCGGCTGGATATCCAAACCCCCCTCTGCTGATGAGTCAGTGCTTCTCAAGGCCTTTGGGGCTCAGCCCTCCGCCTCCTGGGTGTCTCCGCCTTCGACGAGCTCCTGGATTTGGTTTGTCGGAGGGCGTGGGAACATCCAGATACTGTGGAACCAGTGCCTTCTCGCCTAACAAATTTTTGTCTGCCCCACCCGAGAAGGAGTTCTTGACAAAAGGCGTGGCTGTAGAAGCCATGGTGGTGGCATCTGCTACACAACAGGACGTGGCAGAGGCTTCAACGTCCGTCCATCCTCCTAATAAGGAGTCTAGGAGCATGGACCGGTACGGGAAGCGCACCCTGACTTCAGCGGCCTTTACTCTAAGGTCCCTGAATTATTTGGCACATTTTACCAGGCTACAGAGGGATCTGGTCAAGGAGCTGTCAGATTCCCTCTCGGGTAACCTACCTGAGCAGCTAGCCCAGTCGGTTAGCTCTCAGTTGGCTATCCTTACCTCGATTTCTAACTCGTCCATGAGGCTCATTTCATATGCGGCCGAAGGGGCGGGCAGAGCGGCAGGCACAGGCGTGGTTCTACGGAGACAAGCCTGGCTCCGTTTGTCATTTTGCGGAGGCCTTCAAGTCTTCCTTCGCCGACGCTCCCTTTGATGGGTCCTCTTTGTTCGGACCTAAGGTTAAAGACACTCTTACCCGCTGTGAGCAAGAAGGAAAAACTTTATCTGCTGTAGGTGCACGTTATTCCACTCCCTTTCGGCCTTATCCCAAGGCTAAAGGAGGAGGGAAGATGTGGTTCTGCAAATCACGTAAGTTTTTTCCTCAACAGCAGGAAGATTCCCCTTCCAGAGGCAGAGGACGGGGAAATTTTTCTGGGAGACGCCGTCCCAGAGGCGGCAGAGGGCCCCGCAATTCTGGAGACCGCGAGTCCTTTCGTGGCTCTTCAGCCTCCCACACTTCATGAGGGATTGCCCAGCTGTGCTGCTCCGGAGCCAGTCGGGTGCCGTTTTGCCAAGCACCTAAAAGCCTGGGAGTCTATCACTCAGGACAGATGGGTGCTTCGGATTATTGCCGGAGGTTACACCATTCCCTTCACACACTCACCCCCACCGTCCAAAAAAATCCCGGACCCACCACCCAGTCAAAGGGAAATTGCAGCCGCAGAAGCCTCAAAGCTGCTAGAAAAAGGAGTCATCCAACCGGTCCCCACAGACCAAATCGGATCCGGAAATTACTCAAGGTTCTTTTTAGTGCCAAAAAAGACAGGGGACCTGAGACCAATATTGGATCTCAGCAAACTAAACCAATCCGTCATGAAATCCAAATTCAATGGTCACTTTACAATCCATTCTCCCATTGTTGGAGAAGGATGTTTGGATGTGCTCCATAGATCTCAAGGACGCCTATTATCACATACCGATACATCGGGTGTCCAGGAAGTATCTGCGCTTCAGCCTGGGAGACAGTCATTTCCAATTTTGTGCACTGCCCTTTGGTCTCACCACAGCCCCCAGGGTGTTCACCAAGTGTTTGGCAGTAGTGACTGCTCACCTGAGGAGTCTTGGATTCCAAGTGTTTCCCTATCTGGACGACTGGCTCCTGACTGCTACCACCAGGCATCTACTAATGGACAACCTCAAAGCCACCATCTCCCTGGGTTCTACCCTGGGAATTACATTCAATTGGTCAAAGTCTGTCTTGCTGCCCTCTCAGCGCAGAAGGTTCATAGGAGCAGAGATAGACTCAAAATTGATGCGCGTCTTTCTTCCTACCAAAAGGATTCAGACTTTACAAGGTCAAGTTCAAGCCCTGCTTTCAAGATCCAAAGCCCCAGCCAGGATGGTCCTGCAACTTTTAGGTTCGATGTCTGCCACGGTTCTCCTAGTTCCACTGGCAAGATTGCACATGAGGATTCTTCAGTGGCTGTTATCGACTCAATGGTCCTTTCAGAATCTCCCCCTCAATCACCCCATTATGATTACAGAAACGTGCAAACGGGACCTCCGCTGGTGGCTTCAGCCGTCCAATCTGAATCAGGGAAGATCCTTTGTTATCCCCCCTCCGGTGGCCACCCTGACGACGGATGCCTCCCAGACGGGGTGGGGGGGGCATTGTCTGGGCAGGTTAGTTCAGGGTTCTTGGATTCCAGGCGAAACCTTTCTCCATATCAATGTATTGGAAATGAGGGCTGTACTTCTGTCCCTACAGGCCCTCCACAAGTTTCTCCCTCAAGGCATTATCGCTATCCACACAGACAACATGTCGGTGGTCTGGTATCTAAACAAACAAGGAGGGACCAGATCTTACCCCCTTTGCAGAGAGGCCATGAGGGTGTGGGAATGGGCTGTAGCTACCAACCATTTCTTGGTAGCGACCCACATTCCAGGGAAATCCAATATATTGGCAGACAGATTAAGCAGGACGATTCTCTCTCCTCACGAGTGGTCCCTGAACGAGACAGTAGCAGCTCAGGTTTTCAGAAGATGGGGAACCCCGTGCTGCGACCTATTTGCAACACCACAAAACGCAAAGTGCAAAAGGTTCTTCTCCTTGACTCCACGTCAGGGGGAGGCAGCTATGGATGCTCTAGTCCAACCTTGGCCAACAGGACTACTTTATGCCTTTCCTCCGGTTCCACTTCTCCTCAAAGTCATCCAAAAAGCTTCTCGATTGGGGTCCAGAATGATACTAATTGCTCAAGACTGGCCTCGTCAGGTATGGTTTCCCTACCTGAAGAAACATGCTGTGGACGATCCTTGGTTTTTGGATCTAACCCCGGATCTGCTGATTCATCAGTCGGGACGACAACACCAGTCCCTTCACACTTTGAAATTGACAGCTTGGCTCCTCCACTTCCGACTTTAGTCAGAAATCACACCTTAGACCTGGAAGTTATTCACATTTTATCTTCGGCCCACAAACCCACCACTAAGAAATTGTACCTCAGTAAGTGGAAGAGGTTTGCTATCTGGGCTCAACTCAGGGGCTTAGACCCTATCACTGCCCCGATTCCAGAGGTTTTGAAATTTTTAACATCCTTGTTTAATCAAGGATCTTCAGTCTCTACTATTAAAGTCCAACTAGCAGCTATCTCCAAATTTCACGAATCCATGGACCCACCGTTGATGAGCAGCAGATTATGCAAAACTTTCATTAAAGGTGCTGTGCTGTTAAGACCCCCAGTTTTTCATCCTTGCCCCCGTGGGATCTTGATTTGGTACTTCGTGCCTTAACATCTTCCCCTTTCGAACCGGCTGCTACATGTGAGTTAAAATATCTGTCTTGGAAAACTGCCTTCTTAGTTGCAATTACCTCTGCAAGAAGAGTTTCAGAGCTTCAGGCCCTATCTATCAAACCACCGTACTTGATTTTTCACAAGGATAGAGTATCACTTAGGCCTAATCCATCCTTTGTTCCAAAGGTTTGTTCTAATCTCTGTCTCCAACAATCTCTAGAGCTACCAGTTTTCTTTCCAAAATTCTCAAATGAAGCAGAATACACCTTCCATAAATTGGATGTTCACAGGCAATTGCGCTTCTATCTAGACAGGACTCAACAAATTCAAAAAACAGACCAGTTGTTTGTGTCCTTTTCAGATAATAAATTGGGTCAAACCATCACGAAAGCTACTATCTCCAAATGGATTAGAGATTGCATAACTCAGGCTTATTCCTATTCAAATAAGCAACTTACAACATCTATCAAAGCTCACTCTACCAGAGCTATGGCTACTTCTATTGCTTTTCATTCCAAGCTCGCTATCTCTGAGATTTGTGCTGCGGCTACTTGGTCCAATCCGCACACTTTCATTTCCCACTATAAATTGGATGTGGCATCTAAAGGGCGAGCATCATTTGGTTCCACGGTACTCAGGAGTGTTTTCCAGTGAGCCACCCAGGATTCAGGTGCTAGGGACGCTGTCCCATCAGTCAGAATGTAGGCGAGATAGGATCACATAACATCTTTTAGTTATGTACTCACCATAACTTCAGATGTTTGGGATCCATCTCGCCTACATTCCTAATACCCACCCTCTTTCCCCCTGCCTTGGAGATCAGAAGAGATTGAACGGTTTTGAGTTCTGCTGTTTTTATCTTGTTTCATCTGACTATGTTATATAAGCAGTGCGTGCATGTGTGCATGTATGCGGACAAACTAGATCTGGGGGACTGGTAGTGGTGCATCCTGGGATATAGTAAGCTCAGCCAATTAGAGACTTCGCTCTTTGGCATAAGCGTGCCGAGTCGGAGCCGAGGGATCGGCTCCGAACCCATCAGTCAGAATGTAGGCGAGATGGATCCCAAACATCTGAAGTTATGGTGAGTACATAACTAAAAGTTATTGGCCTATAATTTTTAGGGTAGCTTGCAGGTCACTCTTAAGAAGGAGCATTGTTTTTCCCGTTAGCCAGGCTGGTGTCTATTCTGGGTGCGCATATAAATAGTTCTTACTCATGGTTAAATCTTCATGCAAAGATGTTAATACTTTTAACCAGAAGTTAGGTACTGCATCTGGGCCTCGGTTTTCCAATTAGAGGCTTTTCTTAACTTTTTGTTTCAGTCTCTCTGGCTGCTACTTCATCCCATTTCATATCCTGTACCTTTAAACTTCTTATTCTTTCTTTTACTTCTTCTACCCATTTAACATCTTTGTTATATTCCACAGGATCTTCATAGATGCTTCTCCAAAATGTATCTATTTCTTCTTTTTCTGGTGGTCTTTCAATTCCTTTTACCTCGTTTCCAAGTTCTCTATAAAACCTTTTTGGGTCATCAATAAATTGCTTGTTTTGTACTTTTCCTTTATATTTATCTTCGTATCTTCTAAGTTTTCCTCCTGTGCTGAAATTTTGTAGTTTATTTGCGATACTGCATGATAGAGCTTGGTCTGTTCTAATATTGCACATTGCTTTTATCACATCTATCTTTCTTAGTATTTTTGTTGATCTATTCCCTCTTCTATACTCCTCTAACAGTGACAGTTCTTGTCTTATTTGCATTAGAGTTTTCCCTATTCGATACTTCCATGATGGTACTCGATTTCATCCCTTCCTTTCCCTCACTATCTTGTGTTCTTGTGGTAGAATTTTATCAGTTATTAACTTAGCTGCACAGTAATGTATCCTGTTTACTTCTGTTATATTGCATGGATTTCTGTGAACAGTCCTAAATACTGTGTTCATTTGTTTTATCAGACTTCTGACTTTCTGGGTTTTATTACTCCTCTGCGGTCTATTTCTTTCATTGATCTTGATATATCTGTCTGTGTCTATTAAATCAAGCAATCATTCTCTTAACTCATTTTCTTCAAAACTTAGGGAACATCCCTTGTTTTCCAATTCCTGCAGGCATTCAGTAGAAGGTTCTATAGCATCTTCCTGTGACATATTCTCTTCAATTTCATCCTGTGCCCATCCGTTGCTCTATCATATGGGAACTCACTGACGTATCACCCGTCAACATTGACTGCATCAGAGTTTCCACAGTTTCCTGTTCCTTCCCTTGCTGTCTAGCTTCAAGTGAACATTTATATTGGTTTCCTGTGGAAGGCCCCAAATTATCTTCATATGGCACCTGACCAATTGCTTCCTGTTCCACTGGTTTCCCCTTAATTTGGATATCCACTACTCTATCCTGTTATGGTAATTTCTGAATTAGATTTTTTACACTAAATCCTTCACTTTGCAGGTATTTCATAACCTCAGTTTCTGTTTCTTTAACTTCTCCATTACTAATCTCCTTTTCTGCTTTTCCTCTTTGCCTTCTTATTTTTTTGTATTGTAAAGTTTTCCATGGATTCCTTTGCCTGTATTTCTCTTGAAATATCTTTGGTGCTGCTCGTTTTGCTTCCTGATCTTCCTGTTTCTCCCTGCTTTGGGGACTCGCTCCATCCTGCTGTGATGTAACCTGTATTTAGACCTTCTACACCAAATCCTTCACTTTGCAAGCACTCCATAACTTCAACTTCTATTTTTTTTTACTTCTTTACTAATCTTTTTTTCTACATTCCATCTTTGTGATATTATTTTTTTATTGTGAAAATGTCCATATCCGGATGCCTTTGCCTGTATTTCTCTTCAAATATTTTTGGGCTGCTTTCTCTATTGGTTAACTTGGTTTTCTCCTTTGCATAAATATTACACCATATCAAATCTCTCTTTCTTTCCCATGATCATATTATTTTTTTATACTTTTCAAACATCTCTTGGTTTTGTTGTTTACATTTTTGTACTTCTTCAGATGCTTCTTTTTCCAAACAGATCAAGGTTCCTTGATCTATATAATGTTTTTCACAAATTTGTTGTATCAATGAACACAAATTTTCATTTGAAGCTTCTGACAGTTAAATTCTGGGCTTTTTGTATAATAGTAACAGTACATAATTTCTTTCTTATGCTCAATAGTCCACTTTATCGTCTTTATGGCTCTTCAGTTTTTGTGTTTTTTGTGGACTACTGCTTTCTTCTACAGCAGGGGGCCATCCTCCCCCTGGGCCTGGCCTGGCCCCATTGTAGGAATGTTTCTGTATTTTGAGGATTCTACACTGTCATCTTTTCCAGTCCTGCCACTAGTGTGCCTATCAGGATTGGGCACTTTTTTATCTGGATCATGTGCACCCGGCTATCTATTTTTAGTTTTTGACATACTTCTGTCCATGATATGTGCTATATAAATACAGTCTATATATCAGTGTCGCCTTGGTGAGAGTTTATGAAACAAGGTCCAACTCATGACTGCACTCACCAAGATTTGAAGATGAATTCATTTTCAGCCCTACTACTCTCCTTTGCTTGCTGACTTTTCATCTCGCCATTCGGACCATGTACTTGAGTCTGAGCTCTGATGATTAGAAAGATCCAAATGACAAAAGAGCTTAAATGCAGAGAAAGTAGTCAGGCTAGAGCTAAATCATTGGGGTTGCACAGTATACCCATAGAAATATGGATCCACATCCTAATAATGATATGGGCGAAATTATTTAATAGTTTCTTGTAAACTTTGGCGAGGGGTGATAATACTCTCATCTTTGAAGAAAGTGTTTATGGTGGTTCTACTTAAAAGGTGGGGGGATCCTGTAGATCCTGTCTCATATGGATCAATTTGGGGCATAGGATTGCCTGATTTAAATGCTACACAATTAAGTCTGTGGTATATTTTATATTATATGTACAGGAATATAAACTGAAATATGATGAGGCAAGGCAGGATTCCCAGAGATGGCAAGATACTGTTTTATTGGAAACCGGTGCTGGAGGAGGAGAAGGATAAAACCAATCGGGTAGACATTATGCATACAAAGTGGCAGACAGTGTACAGAAAAAATAGGTAAGGGGATGGAGTAAAATTTTGCTGTTTGGGTTCCCAAATGAAGGCCAAAATTTAGGCTAAAAACTACAGGAAGTAACTGGATGAGGTTGGCCAAAGAGCAAACTTACTGGGAACAAATTATCCATGCGGGAACATAGATAATGGGAGAAAGTAAAATAATAGTTTGGGTTACATGACAGTTATAAGCTTCCTAATTTGGGAATAATATCAACATATAAAGAGAGAAAGAGCAATAGAGCAGTGATAGTTGGGTGCCCACCCATGCTGGAATGTTTGACTGAACAGAAAACAGGGACATATAAAAAGGGAATAATTAATAGAATTCCCTTGATAATTATAATAAAATATATCAGAGGACCTCTGGTTGGACTAGAAGAAAGTTTAGGTGAACAAAATACAGTCAATGGGTATAACTGTACAGTTCCTTGAAATGTGCAACTAAATCAAGAAATTTCAGGGCATTTGCATTACCTTCGCAATGGGAACCAGGGTGATGGGGATAACTGAAAATGGTGCAGAAATAAAAGTTCATTGAATCACATTTTGGTGTATTGGTTGGAAAACATTTATAGTTTGAAATGTTAAAGTTTATTAAAAGTGAATATGTAAGTTCAATATGTATATGATGGTGACTTTCTTTGGTAAATTATGAGTTGCTATAACCTGTGAAACAAGGGCTGTAAAGCTGTATTCAAAACAAAACAATACAAAATGTATATGTGTGTCTGTGTGTATCCATATATACACATAAACACACACACACACACACACACATATATATCTATATATATATATATATATATATATATATATATATATATATATATATATATATATATATATATATATATATATTTAGTCCATCTGTTTCTGCTCT
The DNA here is from genome assembly GCF_019279795.1 of Protopterus annectens. Taxonomy (NCBI): domain Eukaryota; kingdom Metazoa; phylum Chordata; order Ceratodontiformes; family Protopteridae; genus Protopterus; species Protopterus annectens. The sequence goes on from NC_056725.1 coordinate 46,653,313, forward strand.
ATGCTACTTACTACTTATTTAGCCAGTGGACATAGTTTTCAGTTTGTTACATCATGCTCTGAAATTCTATCATCAGTTTTTTTCAGGTTTTTCCCTTTCTCCCTGCCAACCATGAAGAATTCTCCTATCAGATTAGATCCCATTTTTTCCCTAGTGGAGGAAGATTCTCAGATTTGCTAGGGTGAGATTCATTCATAGAGGTCCTCCTGGCAGCATCCCAGCAATGAGATTATTTTTGCATACGTCCTAACCCCATCATTGGTTGGTGGATGGGCAAGTCACAACCCTGTGGGGACAAATGATACCCTCCTTTTGTGAGTGCATGGGAATGTTCACTCACTAATTAGGTCTTTTGCCATGTTGTAGCTTTGTGAGCTGTATGCCACCCTCCTGCAAAGAGGGCAAAATTTGATCTTGTCTTTTATAGTGAGGTTGATCTCAATATTGCTTTCCCCTGGATCTCGGGTTTAAATTTTGGACAGACTATCCTTTCTGTCTATAATTGGAACACATCCACTGTCCATGTATGAAAATGGGGTCCGCCACCCAAGTGTGGCATTACAGAGTTAGACTCTGCCTTTCACTCAACTTGAGTTGGCATATTAAATTGTCTTCAACATTTGTAGCTGGATCTGTTCCATTCCCACAACCTTACTATAGTGGAAGTGGTTAATTGCAGGAGTGATCTCATCTGTAAAACTGGCCATGATACCACTAGCTACTACTGACACTGCTCCTGAAGGGAGTACCTGGCCAACATGACCAGGAGTTCTTCTAGGTGGTATTTCCACCTCCTGACAAAATCCCATAACAAGGTCAGCATATTCTCATCCTTGCTGCGTATATATTGAGAAGTGTCCTGTATGATTCCCTCTCCCATATACTGAGTAACTAAATGGTGTCACAGAACCTTTTTGAGGCCATCTGAAAGTCATTCTTACTCCACTTATCAGTCTTTTTCTACACCTAGATCCTAGCTTCATTGACTATTGCAGCTGCTGCTGTCCTGGTATTTTAGTAACTATTAGTCTTATCTGGAGACCTCCCTCCTGTCATTACACGAACAACTTATTTTTTTAACTTGGCAACTTCCCTCACTGTTGGTATATGTTATCAGGTTCTGTTGTTACTGCAATAGATAACACCAGCAACCTTTTGGCTACAACTTTTTGTTACTTTGGCTACTGAGATTTTAAGCAGAGTCCATTCAGAATACATGTCTCAGATATCTATTGGAATGTGGGAGAAGCTCCAGCGGGGGTGGGGATGGGGATTTGAATTTATCCCAAACAGAAATATCTCTTAAACATTCCCTGAGCACCATTACAACATATTTGTGTTTCCCAAGTCTATTAATTTGCCACTTCACTCATCTGACCTAACATTTCTTTTAAAGTGTGCACAACATGTGCATTTAGTACTGATGATAAGACTACAAAGTTCATCATCAACTTAGGCCAGAGGTGCTCTGGTATCAAGTACACTTAGCAGCCGTACAAAATGAGTTTGTTTTGAAACCTTGCTGCCTAGCTTTCAACACTCTTTTATCTCAGCTTCCATTATTCTGCCTCCTGTTATCCTGCTATAGCATAGTAGAGAGGCACCATATCACAAACCTGTATTTTTGAAGGGGGACTGTGTCCCCTTGCACTCTGTCATGTGAGGACTTTTGCCCCCAAACATTTAATTTGATGTCAGTCTTCATTCATGACAGTTGGATTTCGGTTCAGTCCTTGGAACTGACTCAGCCATTGTAACAAGCTTGCAGCAGCCAGAAAACTCAGGCTAAAGTTACCCATAGTGCCTCTCTTCCCTTCAGATCTCTTTTGCTGCATAGAATTTCAAGATGCATTCTGCCACGCTGTCAAGCTGTGTGTGTTATTTTTTCTTATATTTCTAGATATTTCTTCTCTTTTATAGCTCCCCTATTGATATTTCTTAGTTGCTTTATATTTATTACTATATTAGTGTGTGAGTGTTGCTTTATCTATCTTTTTACCTTTTGGTAATATTTTCCACACCATAGTTGGTATAGGCCACTCCCTTCCTTCTTACCACTGGTAACTCTTAAATACCATTGTTGGTATTCTTTCCCCTTCTTCTTTCTTCTCTTTACTCTTCTGGGTATATTTTGTGCTGCCATTGTTGGTACGCTTTAAAAAAAAAAAAATCTTTCATTTGTCCTGTTTTTTTTTCATTATCGGGTGTGTGTGTGTGTTTGTGTGTCTGTGATCATGTGACTGTTCACCCTTGTGATTTATCGGATATGGCTGACAAAAAAGGTACAACAGGATTTAAATGTGACAAATGTGGCAGGAAGATGCCCAACTGGGCATCTTTCCTGGGTATACTGTTTAGGAGTCCAGTACTTACAAATCCAGCCTCCCTGTGAGCTCTGTAGGGGCTTTAGTGTCCGCACCCTGGCAGAACGTAAAAACAAATTGATCTTAAAGACGTTGTTAAAAAATACTTTTTCAGAGGTTTTGTCTGAGGCAGAGGTGTCAAAACCTCCTAAGAAAGAATCTAAGAACAGGAGCCACTTTGGTCCCAGTGTCTCCTCAGTCTCATGAACCAAAATCGTCTAAAGACCAGGTTTCCACAGAACCGAAGCCTAAACAAGTGAAATTGGCACCAACAACTGTCTCGGCACTGTAGTCCATGCTCCTTCCATGGTGCCATCTATTTCCATGGAACCGACTAAAATTGCCATGGTACTGACCCCTTCCATGGTACCTCAGACCCTCTCGGCATCAATAGTAGTTTCCCCTAAAAAACTGGTCACTTCCACCCCAACACAAGTTTTTGGTACAATGCTGAAGGTCGAAACCCTACCCAGGACTCGATATTCCCCATCTACTGACCCCTTTGTTGGTCAGCAGCTTAGTCCCTTTGTTGATCGTCCAGAATCTCCCTCTGGGATGTCTATTCATTCTACCAGGAGCTATTCACAGTGTGATGTTGTTAGACTGCTAGATCAGCTCTTGGTGACCAGAGGTGTTCCAACCCCATCTAGGACCTCTCTCCCACCCAGAGCCAAGGTTTTTTCTCCACAGACTCCAACTTATCTTCCTCCTTCGACCTCCCCACAGGATTTGGAGCCTTCGATGCCGACGCCTCTCCCGGTGCCAACTTCTTTGGCACCGATGATGGATCTCACCTTGGTACCGGAAACCATTCTGTGGACCTTGGCTCAGTTGGAGCCGACCCAACCACTAGACCGTGTCTTGGCTTTCGGCTCCGGAATCCTTAGTATGCCACCGATTTTTTTCAATGGCGCCATCTACGGTTCCTATAGCTTTGACAGTCCTGAGACCTCTCGTGGCTCCTCCTCTGGGGGCGGGCTCATTGGAGCGGGGATGTGACCCCGGTTCCAAGGTTGTCTTTCTTGGTTCCGGGCTTCCATCCCTCTTTAGGCGGGCCTGCCTTTCATATGATGGAGAGTCCGCTCATCTCAGCAGGCTCACAGTTGGCACCCTTGATCTCTGAATGTCATATCTGTGTGTCCTCTGGTTCACAGCTGTCTACTACATTGCTGTAGTGGGCAAGGGAGCAGCAAGACACCCTACTGCTGGGTAGTGTCTCTTCAGACCTCCCCCTGATGAGCCACCCCGTAAGAGATAGTGCAAGAGGAAACACATTGATTCTCCAGTAGAATCTCTCATCAAGGATACAGACAACAATGAAGGGGAAGGGTCCCCATAGTCATCCCCTGAATATGTCTCCTTTGGAGACATCTTATGACTGGAAGCCCACCAACCCTTTCTCCAAAGAATCTGTCTTCTTGCAGGCTTTCTGTGCCCAACCTTCTACTTCTGGGTGACCCCGCCTGCAGATGAGCTAGTCAAGCTCATTGTGAAGTGTGCTTGGAAGGCCCCTGACACTGTGGAGCCAATCCCCCTGGAGAGCTGACAAACTACTGTCCCCCCAGAGGATCACCCCCACTGGTCCAAAGGTTTAGCTGTAGAAGCTATGGTGGTAGCTGCGGCCACAAAGAAGGAACTCGCAGAGGAGAGTCCTACTGTCCATCCTCCAAACCGAGAGTCTCGGACATCTGACAGATTAGGGAAGTGGGTTTATGCTTCAACAACCTTTGCCATACAGTCCTTAAATTATTTGGCACATTTTACCCATTTTCAGAGGGACCTGATCACTGAACTGTCAGGAACCCTAGCAGTAGCAGTGTCTGACGAGGTACGTGACAAGGCTGCCTCCCAGCTTGTGACCCTAGAATCTATCTCTAACTCCTCAATGCAGTTGATTGCACATACAATCGAAGGGGCGTCCAGAACAATGGGAGCAGGCATTGTCATGAGATATCACACCTGGTTGTACTTGTGTGATTTCACGGACCCCTTCAAGTGATTGCAGACAAATTGAGCAGATGCATTTTTTGCCTCACGAGTGGTCTTTCAGTCTTATAGAAGCGATGGAGATCTTTCGTCATTGGGGTCAGCTTTGCTGCGATCTGTGTGCATCTCCCACAAACCACAAATGCAGCAGCTACTTTGCCTTAACCCCCCCCCCCCTCAGAGAGAGTCCCTGAGAGATGCTGTACTACAAGATTGGCCCCTGGGGACTGCTTTATGACTTTCCTTCCATTCCCCTCCCTAATACCCCAGTTCTTGAAGAAAGCATTACGGCTGAGAAGCAAAGTGATCATCATTGCACCCTGCTGGCCCCGTCAAGTCTAGTTCCCCTTTGGCCTCACATAGTTCACTATCCGTGAGCTCTGAGCCCAACTCCAGGACTCCTGTCGCATCTGCAGGGGCTTGTCCATCCTAGCCTACCAACTCTCAAGCTGACCACTTGGTACCTCCACTTCCGGTAATAGCCAGGCAGAATAATCTGTCTTCCCAAGTACAAAAGATACTTCTGGCTTCCCATAAACTATCCACCAGGAAACTTTGTCTTGGTAAATGGAACAGATTTGTGATTTGGTCTCAAGGAGAATGGCTAGACCCCTTTTCGGCCTCGATTAATTAAGTGTTGGAATATTTGTCAACTTTACTCCAATCAGGAGCTGCAGCTTCTACTATTAGGGTTCATTTGGCAGCTAACTCAAACTTCCATAATGACTTTGATTTTTCCCTGATATCTCAAGGCCTCTGCAAAACCTTCCTAAAAGGAGTTATACATTTGAAGCCACCTTTTAAAGAGCCCATTGAACCTTGGAATTTGACGTTAGTCTTACAAACTTTGACTCATCAGCCCTTTGAGCCAGCAGTCACCAGTGATATAAAATTTTCATCTTGGAAGACCTTATTCCAGGTAGCCATTACTTCAGCCAGGAGAATATCAGAATTGCAAGCCTTGTATGTAAAGTGCCCATACGTCATTTTTCATAAAGAGAGAGTATCCCTTAGGACTAACCCCTCCTGTCAACCCTCTCACTCAAACATTAACCAATCCATTGACCAGCCAGTTTTCCTTCCCAAATTTTTCAAACAAAGGAGAATATTGTTTGCATTTGTAGGATGTACACAGACAATTACATTTTTACCTGGACAGAACAAAATCCTTCAGAAAATTGGACCAACTGATGTCCTTCAAGGATGCATCTGCAGTCATAACATATGGGTTGTCCTGCCTCAGGCAGCCCTTCGGATGGCCGGATTCCAAAGTCTGGGTCTAGCCTCGGCTGATGTCGCATTTTCCCCGATGTCAGAGCGTCTGGGGTATAAAAGCATCAGCCGACGCCATTTTCCCCAGTCTTTCTTGCCGCGCGGTGCCCGTAGCAGAAGCAATTCGCAAGTGCCGGTCGGTCAGATCCTGTGATAAGAAGAAATTCAGCTACTGAAGACTTCGTAAAAGCTAAGTACCCCGTTGGGGACTCTTTCTTGCCTCAGCCGATGTCAGATAAAGTAAATAATTGTTTAACTTGTGGGAAACAAATACCTCATAAGGATTTCCACTCTTACTGCCTTCCTTGCTTAGGCCCAGACCACGACGTCTCGGCCTGTTCAGCCTGTGCTTCCTTCAACCGACGAACTCTTAGACGTCGGTCGGAGTTTGCAGAGGAATTCTTTGGGGCTAATTTTGCATATAAGATGCCGTCGGAGACTCCGACTTCGCATTTAGTGAAAAAACGGAAGGACAAGGACCGACACTCGCGGCCCGCGGTTTCGGCTGAAACCACTGTAAGGCCTACCGCGAGTGTCTCGGTTTCGGCCAAAACCGAGTCCTCAGAGCTTCCTTTAACCGAATCCACTCAACCGACCACCGCGGCCCCGGAGGCTCCAGCTGAGTCGGCTACTGAGCTACCAACCGAAACCAGTGTCCAGGAAATGTCCGACACCATACCTTTGGACAAATCTACTCCTGCAAGTGGGGCAGCTAGACCCCCTGCTTCCATGTCCATTAAGGCTTTTTCCAGGGCTAAAGCTGCCAAACTAACTAAAGCTTTGCCTCCCAAAACTACCTCCCAGAGGCCTTCTTCTTCTAGTTCTCAGATCCTCAGCCTTGCAGAGGATCTTATTTCTTTAATTAGAGGTTCTCAGCCTCACCCGGACAGGGGCTCTCACCCACCACCAGACAAAAGGCCCAGGACTGAGCCCTCTCTTCAGATGAATCCACGGACGGATCTGAGTTAACAGACCACCAGGAGGAGGCTTATTCGCCCTATGAGGATTCTGATGCTGAAGAATCTATTCCTTCGGCCTCCCCTCCTGAAGAGTTTTCTTTTGGTGAGACTCTACACTCCATGAGAGAGCATTTTCAATGGCAGGGTCAGGAATTCTCTGATTCTAGAAAGAGATTAAGGACCTTTTTGCATTTGCCTCAACATAGGCCCTTAGCTATACCTCCTGTGTTGCATGTTATTGATGATGTGTACAATGATGTTAGTACAGCCCCTGATACTCTTCCCCCCCGGCTCCTGCCAAACCTGATAGATACTACAGGGTCCCGGATTCTCATTTCCATCTGTATAAGGCCCATTCTGCAGACCCAGACACTATTTCTCAGGGCCCTAAAGGGGTTGCAGCTGCCACTGCCAAAAATCCTCTACCTTCTGAAAGGGAGTCTAGAGCTTTAGAGAGATGGGGAAAGAAGGCATATACTTCTGCAACTCTTTCTGTGAGGGCATTAAATTGTCAATTTCATATGATACAGTACCAAGAGTATTTGTTAGATGAACTAAATAAGAAACTTTCTTCTTCTGAACCCCTTGACCGTAAATCCCTTCAGGACCTGGTACATAACTCACAGCAGGTTAGTAATCATTTCTTAAAGTGTGGTTATGATGCACTGGAGGCTTCATGTAGGTCAGCTATGACTGGAGCAGTTATTCGTAGGCATGCCTGGCTGAAGGAACAATCCCTGCCAGACCATGTTAAAGCTAAACTCCTGGATGCTCCAATGGAAAAACAAAAATTATTTGGCTCCTCGGCCCAGGAGGTCTTGAAGAAGTTTGAAGAAAAGGCTAAATATGTGCAAACAGTTAAGGATTTCCTGCAAGTACAACCACCGAGATTCAGCAGAAACTGGCCTACTAAGAATTGGTCCTTTCCAGACTCGGACAGAGCCCAGAGAGGCAGGAACAGGCGTCCCAGAGGTAGAGGGCAAGCTAGGGGCTCCTACAGAGGCCGTCAGTGGCAGCCTACCAACCAGAGAGGTAGTGCAGCAACAACAACAACAACTACTACACCTGGACAGGCACAATGACTTCACTTTGATTCCGCCTACCAGGGCTCAATTGGAAACACCCTTGGGCGGAAAGCTTTCCTTATTCTCAAAAAACTGGCATTATATTACAAGGGACACATGGACACTGTAAATAATAGACAAAGGATACAGGTTCCACTTCCACACTTTGCCAAGAAGAAACAGAATGCCAAACCTGCCACCAAATCAGAGGGCAGAGGCTTTAAAGTAGATCAACAACTTACTTCAAATGAAAGCCATAGAAAAGGTACCTCTTTCAGAACAAGGTCAAGGATTCTACTCCAGATTATTCCTTGTTCCAAGAAAAGAAAATCAATGGAGGCCTATACTCGACCTGTCCGCACTAAATACTTTTCTCATTGTGCCAAAATTCAAGATGCTGACCCTACAGCAACTTCTTCCCATGCTGGGCAAGGAGTCTTGGCTGGTGACTCTAGATCTCAAGGAGGCATACCTGCATGTCCCTATTCGACCAAGTTGCAGGAGACACCTCCGATTTCTTGCAGGATCAGAGCATTATCAGAGCATTATCAATTCTCAGCATTGCCCTTTGGCTTATTTACTGCGCCCAGAGTATTCACGAAATGCCTGGCATCAGTAATTGCACACTGCAGACTTCAGGGGATTCAAATCTACCCATATCTGGACGACTGCCTTATACAAGCGGACAACAAGGAAAATTTGATAAAGGACTTGGCACCTACTACAGGCCTTGGGATACACAGTCAACATCCAAAAATCAAGACTTGTTCCATCCCAAAGGATAACCTTTTTGGGTGCAGATCTAGACACAACCACCCAAATGGCCTTTCTCACAGAAGAAAAACAAAAACAACTTCCGTATTACTTCATGAATCTGACAAGACAAACTCAGCTAACTGCAAGGAAAATCCTGCAGGCCCTGGGTTACATGGCATCCTGCATAATTCTGATTCCACAGGCCAGGCTGCATATGAGAAAATTACACTGGTACCTAAGAAGTGTATGGTCTCAGCACAGTCACAGTTTAGAAGCTTTGATACCAATTATTCCTTGCCTTCAAAAGGAATTCCTGTGGTGGGCTCATGCCTGCCAGTCCAACAGAGGGTTGCCTTTCAACAAACCAAGAACAAAGCAAACCATCACCACGGACGCTTCGGACCGAGGATGGGGAGCACACATGGAGGGCAAATGTATCCAAGGCCTATGGTCTCAAGGACAGCTGCGCATGCACATAAACCAAAAGGAAATGCTGGCAGTAATACACGCAATCGAGGCCTTCAAACTGTTCCTCCATCAAGGTCACCTGTTAATAAGGACAGACAACACCACAGTCATGTGGTACATAAACAAGCAGGGAGGCACACATTCCTACCCCCTATGCAGGCTGACTATGAATCTATGGGATCTGTGCCTGAAACACAATATCCAACTACAGTCCCAGTTCGTGCCAGGCAAAGAAAATGTACTGGCAGACAGCTTAAGCAGAACTACCATGGATGCACACGAATGGATGCTACACCCAGATATCTTCCTACTCTTAACAAAAGCATGAGGAAAGCCGGACATAGATCTGTTCGCTTCCCCCCACAACCATCAACTGAAGACATTCTGCTCCAGGACGTATCACCCAAAGGCTTGGAGGGTGGACTGTCTCTCTTTCAGCTGGAAAAATCTAAAAGTATATGCCTTCCCACCTCTCCCATTAATGTCCAAGGTTTTACTGAAGATCAGGGCAGAACAGCCAAGAGTGATTCTGATAGCTCCAGACTGGCCAAGGCAGCACTGGTACCCACTACTGAGGAGCATGTCACAGGCGAAACCATGGACTCTCCCCCTATGGCCTCTTCTTCTAACGCAGAACAACTTCAAGATCATGCATCCCAACTTGAAAACATTGCAACTAACTGCCTGGAAAATTCCATAAATCCCCCTCACAATAACTTATCACAGAGGGTAAAGGACATTATTATGGAAGCTCGACGACCTTCCACAAGGAAGACATACTCAGCTAAATGGAAAAGATTTCTCATTTGGAGCACAACAAAAGGCTTAGATGTGACAGTGGTGAGTATGACACATATTCTGGAATACTTAGCAGAATTGTTCCACAACGGCCTGTCCTATTCTTCCACTATTCTTCCATAAAGATTCATGCCTCAGCAATTTCAGCAGGATACAACGTGGATCCACCTATCTTCTTGCACCCTCTCCTCAGGCAATTTCTGAGAGGGATCAAAAACATCAATCCTCCAAGAAAACCCCCTTTACCAACTTGGGATCTCAACTTTGTGCTGGAGAAACTAACACTTCCTCCCTTTGAACCAGCAGCATCGGCGGATCTACAGTTTCTGTCTTGGAAAACTGCATTCCTTCTGGCCATAACTTCAGCAAGAAGAGTATCTGAGTTACAAGCTTTAATGGCAGTACAGCCATTTCTTATCTTCCATCAGGACAGAGTTTCACTAAGAACCAATCCTACTTTTATGCCAAAGGTGGTATCTAGAGTATCTCTGAACCAAGCTATTTACTTGCCTACTTTCTTCCCAAATCCACAAAACAGAGGAGAAAAACTTCTACACACTCTGGATATACACAGACAACTACGCTACTACTTGGACAGAACTAAACGTTTCAGAAAAACTGACCAACTCCTTGTAGCATATGCTGCTGGGGTACAAGGAAAAGCAATTTCCAAACAGACAATTTCAAAGTGGATAGGAAATTGCATTCGATTTTGTTACTCCTTCCATGGAAAGACAGTTCCTGCAAACATCAGGCCTCATTCAACAAGGGCCACAGCCACCACTACAGCCTTCCTGAGAGGGGTGGCTACCAAGGACATTTTAGAAGCTGCTACATGGAGCTCCGTGCATACATTTGCCAAGCATTACAATTTACCTTTATACTCCAGATCCAGAGCAGGTTTTGCTACTGCAGTCCTGCAGGGGATCTTAACTACACCATCCTTTTCTTAGTACCTCCTCCCCCAGATTGGCTATGGTATTCTACCCATATGTTATGACTGCAGATGCATCCTTGAAGGACATAGTACAGTTTTGTACCTACCATAAATGTAGATGTCCGATAGGTATGCATCTGCAGTCAGGGTTACCCTCCCTCCTTCCCCTCTGTGGTATTCTTAGGGTACTTACCCCTCCATTAGCTAGCTGGGGGATCTATTATGGTGTATTTGTTTGTATATATATGTATATATTTTTTGGAAAATGTTTGGAATTTTACTGCTTTCCTCCAAATTTGGCCTTCCTAGAGGGCACCTGGCATCTGGGGCAAGAAACACTGAGGAAAATGGTGTCGGCTGATGCTTTTATACCCCAGACGCTCTGACGTCGGGGAAAGTGTGACATCAGCCGAGGCCAGACCCAGACTTTGGAATCCGGCCGACCGAAGGGCTGCCTGAGGCAGGACTTATGACTGTAGATGCATACCTATCGGACATCTACATTTATGGTAGGTACAAAACTGTACTTTCCTGTCTTTTTCAGGTCCTCAACTAGGCAAACCAATTTCCAAAGTCATCTTTTCAAAATGGTTGAGAGATTGTATCACCTTTATTTGTCACCAAATAAAATGGGTTTATCAAGTAAAGTCAAGGCTCACTCTACCAGGTCAGTCTCCACTTCGGTGGCCTTTCATTCTAGAGCCTCCATGGATGACATTTGTGCAGCAGCTACGTGGGCTACCCCCTCATACCTTTATCACTCATTACAAATTGGATACGTCTCCAGGGCAAGAGCATCCTTTGGCTCCATGGTGCTCAGCAATATCCTTCCATAGGGCTTCCTGGGGCAAAAAGTAGCTAGAGACTCTGCCCCATCTGTCACGAATGAATGAAGATTGACAATGTCAGATAAAGAAGTTATGTTCTTACCATAACGTTCCATCTGTGTTGTTGATCTTCATTCATTCTTGACATCCCATCCTCCTACCAGCTTCAAAGGCTCCTGGAGATTCAAAACTAGTCCTTGTTCAGCAAAGGCTCCTGGAGGTTCGGAACTAGTCCTTCAGTAGTAGGGTGGTTGCTCAGACAAACCTTCCGCTTTTTGTTTTCTACAGGCAAACTCGATTGGAAGAGAGGCACTATGGGTAACCTTAGCTCAAGAGTTTTCTGGCTGGCGCGAGCTTGTTGCAATGTCCGAGTCAATTCCGTGGATGAAACTGAAAACCAACTGTCAAGAATGAATGAAGATTGACAACACAGATGGAACGTTATGGTAAGAACATAAATTTTTTTTTTTTTGTCTCCTTTCTAGCTTCACCCAGTTGATCCATTTATTCTGCTGGAATGGGAGCTGGGTATTTCCAGACCAAGTGATAGCCCTACATCCCATTTATTCCTCCCCCGAAATCAAGTATCATCCCTCTGCTCCCCACGGAGAATCAAGTTTTAGGGATTGGGCCAGCTTGCTTATCCTGGATGGTGGCCTACCCTCCTCCCTTTGGAGTACCTCTTTCCCTCTTGATAGCTCCTCCGAGCCCAGAATTTCTGCGTCAGAAGAGGAGGGGTGCATTCTCATTCTATGTTCCCCTTGGCTTCCTAGTACTTTACCTCACTATAACAGCACAGGTTCTGCAGTTTCAGAACTCCGCTAGGTGAACATCTAGTGCCCCCACAAAATGTCTGCTATATCCTGAGCCAGAGCCACCTCCACTCCCCCAAGAGTATGCAAGCCAGCAGCATTTGTTCAACACATCTTCCTTGACCAGGTCCTACTCAAGCTAGTAATTGAACTTGGGTGGCCTGTAGTGTAGTGTAGTGTAGTCAGGGCTTTCTCCTTGGATACCTTTGAGTTTGCTTGCCCCCACGTCCTTGATCTTTAATTATAATACTTCTGATGTTGCACCATTTTAGAAAAAGGTTGCAGCTGTATTTCACTTTTCTCCATTCTGTTCTAGCCTTGAAGGAAGCATATTTAGACATTAGAGTTGTGATGGTAGAGCTTTCACCTTGGGGATGCAAGGGTACATAGCCCTTATAAAATCCAGTGTTGAAATACTTAATTTCCATTGAATCCTCTGATTGTCAAATGGAATGGTGAGACAGCTAGGTTAGAAACTAGGTAGTGGGAAGCTTGTACTCTAAGTTAGAGTAGATCATACTTGATCCTTTCCTTTCACTTTAAACCACTGACTGTCAGCCACAGGCTGTAGTTGTTCGGCACCTTTAAGAACATTCCAAGGCTCCAGCTTCTGTCACTCATCCCAAAATAGGGTGCACAGTCCTGATTTTTCAGATCTCATTTGCCATGGTTATGCCATTACTGAGAAACGAACTCAGGCTCATATTACCTTGTTTACAAGTGATATTACTTAACATTTGTTCAAGTTTATAGCCTTTTGAAACTATTTAGAAACTCTTGTTTTGGGTGATATTCAGGTCAGAGGTCAGATTTTTTATTGTTTCCTCAGTTTAAGTGATTTGCTTGCTTGATTGATATCCTGTACTCCAGCAAGAGCACCGTTTTCTTTTGGCATATTTTAAAATTTAGCATTTTTATTTTTGTGAATACTGCTGATGTTGTACCTCCCACTGGTAAGTTATTAGATTGTGGTTAATTCCGCAGTACTATGACCGTGTGTAACTTTATAGCTAGTTTTCTTTTTTTCAGGGACTTTAACTATTGTTGTTTCTGCTAAATATTGACAAGCCAGGTAAGGCAAGTCTTCTGGCTTTAAGAAATGCAAGAAATATGGGCTCAATGCTAGCACCCTAAAGAAGAAACTCCACACCCTACAAGCTCTCCTCACTCTGGAGAATGTGGACATCTGCTGTTACCGAGACTTGGTTTAAAGATGCAGAAGATAGTGTGGCAGTGCTAGGCTTCAGAGCCTTCCACACATTTAGATCAATGGCAGTCATTCTTCCCTTAGATGGTTCCTTAGTTATCTAAATGGAAGACAACGAGCTGTCAAACGGCAACAAGACCTGGCTTACAATTACTGTAGGTGTCCATCAGGGATCTGTACTATGACCCCTTTTTTCTAATATTTTTATAAACAAAATTAACAACTACCATACACCAAGCAAATGTAGTGTAATACACAGATGATCCGACTTTAATGTGTACAGAGCCCCCACAATATCCAAACTACAAGAAATCAAACAAATTTCTTTCTCTCAATAGAAACCTGGCTGAAAAATTCAAACCTATTCCTTAATCCCAATAAAACACAACTGATGTTCTTCACCCCAAAATGTTACTCCCATCAAAAAACATCTTTCTTGGTTACATCTGCAAATAATACTAAAATTGAGGTAGTACCACAGACTAAATTACTTCACATTGTAATAGGTGACGGTCTTAAATTTGACCAACATATTCTTCAAACAATTGAAAAGACCCAGCAGAAACTTGGATCCCTTTACAGTGCAAAACAGTACCTTACAGATCCAGCAAGAAAAAGCCTAGCCTCATCCTATTTACTTACAACCCTCTTATATGTTTCACCTATCCTTACAAACTAAAGCTTTACACTAACATTCAAACTAACCTGCTGTTAACTAAATTTGCTGTCAACACTGCACACCAAACTCACCACTGCCAAGCCTTAAAACAGAACTGGATAGAGCTTAACAAATACATACATAACATACTCTCAGCTAGTTATGGTATACAAACTGATGTATTTTCCTGAACAATGCCCTGCATTAAAAACATATTATTGCCCTACACCCCCTCACAAGACCACGGTTCTGATGATGAATTTCAACAAAGCAAATAATTAATTGCAGAACTCTTGTTACATCTCCATACTCTGGAACAGCATCAGTACATAAGTAAAAATAACTAAAACTCCCAAGCTATAAAATCCAACTCAAACAGTACCTTACCCAGTCTTGGTTTATAGTGAAAGCACAAATGTGTTATTCTTTATCACTAACTTTTTGCCCTTCTCTACTTGAATCTGTACACACCTAACAACTTTCCCTTCTGCACTTGAATCAATACACCCTTCATCACCCTCTCTTAAAAAATCACTTCTCATCTTGCTCTTTTTCTAGCTGCTTCTATGTACCCCTCTCATGCATCCCCTGTGTACCCAAGTTAAACATGCTGGATACACCAATATAGAGCAGTCAGCCTAAGTAGAACTAATCCTACACAATTCTCTCACAGTCGTATTCTATTACCACTATCCTCCTATACACTACCAATATCTCCCATACTACATAATTTTATAACTTACAGCATTATATCTCTTGAACCTTTTATAAAACTATACAATATTAAAATGCCCCTTCCTACATAATTGTATAACTTACTATATTATGTATCTTGAACCTTTCACCCCTTTCTGAAATGTAATAACACTAAACTTCTTTACAATAATGTTTTCTCTTCTGCGGTATCCATCCATTTACTTTTGCAAGATTTTACAGCTAGACCAAATGTATAGACTTACAATTGTTGATTACCTGTCTTGTAATTGTGTTTGTTGTTTCATGAGAAATGTAACTTGTTTGTCTGGGAACTGTCTGAAATTCACTTGTTAATAGAAATTTATTGTGATGGAGCTTTTCTTCCTGGGCCTGTGCTGTAAATGGGCTCTGCCTAGTCAGACTTACCTGGTCAAAAAAGGAAATAAATAAATAATACTTCCATATAGGCTGTCATCCATCCATCTGTCCATAACCCCTTTTCCCCATTTTTGCACATGGGATCTGAGTGTTACTTCAACAGAGACAGTCATCTAGAGCCAAGGTTTACACCACTGGGTGGCTAGCCCTACCATGATAGTTATTCTACACCACACACTTGTAAACATACTCGCTGAGGAAACCCAGGTGAACACAGGGAGGACATGCAGACTCTGTATAGAAGGCACACCGGCAGAGAATTGAACCAGAGAAACTCTTGCTGTGAGGTGATAACACTGTCTGCTGTGCCACACTGTCTTTCACTTCTTTGAATAACATTAATGCCAATTTTATACAAGAAACTGACATTTTCTAATTCCTCCTTCCATAAAGCAAGTCACCATCCATACGTACAAAAAAAAAACAAGAGCCTAGTCAAAAGACAGTTTGTTAGACTGGCTAGGATAACATTGAATTATGAGATGTTTTTGACAGAGAGTAAGGTTTTAGTTTCCTTGTTTCTGAAGAAAGGATATCCGTTAAAAACTGTTAATGGAGATAAGGGCACCAAGTTTGTGCCATTACGTGGACAAGCAAGTAGTGAAAATGATAACTTGGGATCTTTTACTGATAAAAACTTTGAAAAAGCTAAGGCCCTGAATTACAGTCAAGACTCCTGGGTAACTAAAATTGTTGGAAACACCAACAGGGAGATTTGTTCTCAAATTCCTGAGGTAGGAAGTGGACTAAGTAAGCAACCTGTTGTATACAAAAGAGCAAGTAACATCAAAGAGAAGTTGAGAAAAAAAGGCAAGGAAACATTATTGGGAAGAGGCAGAAAACTATAATGTGACTTTTGCTAGCAGTGTAAATTCATAGCCAAATGTGAAATCGTTGATATACAGGCGAGGGGGTGAACAATAAGAGCCACAAAATGTTATAATTCTGGCAACAAAGGTGAGATCTCTCTGGCTAAATGAAAACATGAACTTCCTTTTGTATCAGAAAACTGAAAGAAGCTTCAGAAAAAAGAACATACAAACATTTATACAGTATAAATAAGAAACAGACCGATATTAGAGTGTAACACAGAAAGCTGTTTGTTTTGCTTCTTGGGAGATGTATCAGTTGACCCTAGGAGTTGGCCTTAGGAGTTAATAACGGAGGTCAGAAAACTTGTTTGGCTGCTAGATTTAAATGCATGAATATCCCCAGTGCTAAATGATTGTATTTCCATTAGCATAATCTTACAAATGATAGCTGAACATTAGATCTTTAGTAATAGGCAGATATGGTTTTATACCATTGAGATATTTGTAAAAAAAAAAAAAAAAGTTTTATTATTATTACCTTTACTTTGACTATTTTTACATACAGTAGCATCTTTTTTTTAGTAATTTTTCTCTGTCTGGCATTTTAAATGATTTTTGATCTGGTACCTTTAAATTTCAGTTGGCATGAATAGCACATAACTTACTGTAAACCACAAACCACGGGTCCCTATCAGCATCTCGAACGCTGACAATATTGAATTTGATATTGTCGCATCGAGAATGCCGAAAGGCCAGAATGTCATATGGGTAAACGGAAATCTCTGTAAGGGGAGATTTCCGTTTACCTTATTGTAGTGCGGTCTCGGAGTTGGTATATTTAAGTAGCGGGGGTGTGGGTGTTGCAGGGGGGCTTGCCTCCCGCATACACCCTTTAGTTTTTTTTTTGTTTGTTTATTTTTTTCTTGTCATTCGAAAGTTGGATAGTTCGATCATGTCATTTCGACATTTAGTGATTCTAGCTATTCAATTTTCGAAATGCTGATATAGATGCCAGACCACACACCTCCAGTACAACATAACACTACTTGTTCTTTCCCTAACATTACACATATAAAGTTTAGAAGCATCAGCTATAAAATAATACAGGTCGTTGCCTGGCTTAACCTACGTGTTCTAGTTTTAGCAGTAGTAACTGAAGCCTGGTTGAAAAAAGAAACAAATGATAATGAAATTCTGCCCCCAAACCAAACTATAATGTACTAAGAGCAGACAGACTAAATGACAGGATGAGTGGCATTTCAGTGCTATACATTAATTCTCTGCAGCTTACCCCTTCAACACTAAATCCTCCACAATTTGATAAGACAGAAATTCTCATATCTACCGTCAAACTCAGTCAAAACAACACATTATCCATCATAGGTTCCAGACTGCAATATATTCACATTTTTTTTTTCTTTATTTCGATGACTTGCTTATCTTTGCAGAGTTTTTTCAAAGTGTCAGGAATCTCTCACCCAGGAAAGGGATCTCCTACACTGCTTGCTACAAATGTATCAGACAGGTGCTACAGTTTATTCCCTGTCTACATGGAACACTATGACGCTCATGTCTTAGTTAAAAAAAATAATAAATGAATAAATAAATAAAAACACTTTCTTTTAAACTGTAACAAACTGCTTGTTACAAATGTAGCAAGCAGTTTCTACAATGTAGAAAACACACTGAGTGCTGTGGCTCTCCGGTATCAGCAGAAATGCAATACTGGGTTTTAAAAGCCAGTATTGCACTGAAGAGAGAGAAATTGTGATGGAAGGATGGCCAATTGCACGCCCCGACCCTTTGTGCCCAGGGCAGTGTCCCCTCTCACCCCACCCAAGCTACTCTTCTGCTTGTTTAACTCCTCACAGGATTGTTTTCTGGAATGTCTCCCAGATACGTTGAGTTAGGAATGAATCTCTCCAGTAAGTTTTTTTTTTTGGCGTAGATTTAAGTGCTTACTGTGGGTGTTTGTAGAGCCACTGGTTTTGTGAAGAAGTAGGTCAAATAGAACGTAGTCTTTTGTGGCTCCAGTAGTGAGACACAGGTCACCTTTCAGCACCCTATAGGCTACCTAGTCTAAGGAGAGTAATGGTAGTCTGTCAGGGTAGTTGAAGGCTTTAAGATCTTTAATTTTCTTGGTTAGAAATTTTTGGGGCTTTTCCATTTGAGTGATATATTTGGGTATTTACATACCAAGTGGGTTATTGTGTTCAATGATAGGTCTGTTAAAGGCAGATTAAGTGATAGGATGGCTTCTTTAGTCTTGAATTTATTCCAATGGAAATGAACTATGCCTATGGTGGGAAACATGATGACTGAATGAAGGAAAGCTACCCACATAAGTACCTAGGTCTCCAATGATTGTATCTGGCTGAAGTGGAGTACCATTTATAACATATGAGGTGGGAACAACCTTTCTGCACTTTATTTTGAGACCATTTTGATGTACATGCATATTCCAGACCATGCTGGAGCTGTTTTGTATCAGCAAAAAATATAGACCATCCACCAGAGGCCAAACCAGTACAGGAACCATATATATTGTTCCTGTATTGGTTTGGCCTCTGGTGGGTGGTCTGTATTTTTTCCTGTCATTTTTTGTTTTTTTGATTTATGTTTTGTACCAGTGGATGAGTGTAAGAAAGTGCACAGTTTGTGGTCATCAGCAAACTTGATCAACTGTACTTTTGGAATATTGATTTGAATGTTTGCAAAATAAATGTCAAACATGAGAGGGCCCAGAACTGATCCATGTGACAACCTATTGGTAACAAATTTAAATTGAGAGAGAGAAGCAGCAACTGTCACTTCTTGGGATCTGTTTGATAGCCAGTATGCCATCCAGCAGGTAATGTACAGGTTTATATTGTACTTGTCTAACTTTTGAATAATACTGGGAAGAAACATAGTGTCAAAAGGATTGACCAAGTCAAGATAAGCAATGTGCACAGAATGACCACTGTCCACAGCTCCTGTAACCTTTTCAAAGAAGATTACTAGTTTCAGGAGATAGGAGCTGCCCTTCACAAAACCAAACTGATTGGGGATCTATATCAGGTAACTTGCTTATGTCTGCATAAATGAGTTCTGTTATGACACACTGTCTATTCTCCAAGCATCAGGGCCAGCCAGTATGGGTAGGCTGAAGATCAGCAGTTTAAGTAAAGGCTTACATATTGCAACTTGCCAGTGATGAGAATGCAGCCTGATAATGTTATCTGGTCCCATAGAAACTTTATTTTTAGACTTTGGCATGAATTTTAAGACGTGTTTGTTTACATATTCCTCTGATGGGAAAATTAATTTGAGCTTTACAAACTAACTACCCTATCATTGCCTTTAGAGAGTTTTTAGAATAGTGTAGTTTATAAAACAGTCAATAAATGTGTGACCTCTTGTATCTGTTAAGAAAATGTTTCCTGTTTTGTAGTGTTACATACTGAATGCCCTGCATTTGTCTTTATGCATTTCCTAGAATTCTGTAGTATGTACTGTATATGGTTCCAGAGAGTATTCATAGCAGTATGGAGAGAAAGGTATATCCCAGCTGACTGGAAAATAAGCATTCAAGTGGCAGTGTATAAGACCAAAGGGGACATTCAGAAATATAGGCAGCATAGAGGTATGAAACTCCTGACATACTGTATGAAAGTTCTGCAGAGGGTGGCTGATAAATAAATAGCCAGAGTAGTTGAAAGTAAGATGGGAGAGGAGCAGTTTGGATTCAGATCAGGGTGCAACACAACTGACCCAATGTTTGCAGTGAGACAGTTGAGAAGAAACTGGAGATGAGGA
This sequence comes from Protopterus annectens, assembly GCF_019279795.1. Taxonomy (NCBI): domain Eukaryota; kingdom Metazoa; phylum Chordata; order Ceratodontiformes; family Protopteridae; genus Protopterus; species Protopterus annectens. Next base: position 46,673,164 of record NC_056725.1, read on the forward strand.
AAGAGTTCAACTGAGCATTCCTAGACTTGTAGAAAGCATATGACAAGGTCCCAATGAAGCTGATTTTGGCAGTCCTTTGTTGGGTTCAAGTCCCAGAAACACTGGGGCATTAGTGCAGGCTATGTGCAAAAACCCAATTACACACATATTAGCAGTGTTCATACTCACAGAGGAGTTCCCATTGGGACTAGGTGCACATCATGGTTTAATTCTGAGCCTGTCATTGTTCATTTTGTTGATGGACTGCTTTAGCAAACAGTTCGGAGGGGACAGCTCAACAAAACTGCAGTATGCAGAAGATGTAGCATTGCAGGCAGACTCTGAGCAAGAACTCCAGCAAATGATAGGGGAATGTAGTGCAAAACTGAAGGCACACTGAATGAAATTGAGTACAGATAAGGCAGTTTTAATGGTGGCATATGGAGGAAATCTTAAGAAGCTGATACAAAGTAAAACACTGGATTGGATTAACAGCTTCAAGTATCTGGGAGGGGTGGCTGGGGAGAAGGGAAGTCTGAATGAGGATGTCAAAGCTTGAGTTAGAGGAGCTACAGACAATTGGCACAAAGTGTCATGGTAGTGTGTATGATAGAAAAATGCCAAAGGAGGAGAAAAGTAAGCAGTATAAAACAGTGGTGCAACCAGTACTACTGTATGGTACAGAAACCTGGGTAGTGAAGGCAGAACTGTTGAGGAAGCTAGAGATGATCGAGATGGAGTGCCTAAGAAGGGTGGTAGGATGCAAACTGTGGGACAAATGAAAAAATAGGGGCATCATAGCAAAAACTGTGGGCCAGATGAAGAAATGAGGACTTCAGAGCTGAAGCTCCAGTAGTTCCAGCTGCAATAGAGGTTAAAGAGAACAAATCACAGTTGTTTTGGCACGTGTGCAGAAAATCAGAATAGCCATCAAGTGAAGAAGATTTGGGACAGAAAGGAAGAAAGTAAGAGGAAGTGAGAGTGTCCAGGAAAGAGACGGATGCATTATGTGAAAGTAGACCTGTGACGCTTGAACATGGCTGTTGAAGAAGATAGGAGAGTGGCACTGAATTGTGAGAGAAGACGAAAGCTGAAGCAACACCCCAACTCCATGTAGAAAATGGGGAAAAATGGAGTTGACAGTGATGATTTTTTCAAGTAATTTAAATGTGATTCAGTTCCTAAGCATTCAAGTCTGATGAACTTCCATCTGTTTTGTGGAAAAAAGTAAAACACTTCCTTTTTATATTGTGTGTGTTATACCATGTTTAATAAATCAATTTTCCAGAAGTGGTAATTCATATTTGTAAGTTATTTTGGTAATTAAAGTAATACTGATGTTATGTAGTCCAATCTCGCCTACATTCTTACCCGTGGGTTCTGAGCCGAATATCGGCTCCGACTCGGCCAAACTTTTCTAGCTCGAAGTCTTCTATTGGCTGGGCTAAGCAGGTATCCCATGCCGCACTGCTCCGTATCCCGAGATCTCATTTGCCGCTCGTGTAGCTCGGACGTGGTCCCGCTGTTGACTATGGCTAAGTACCCTTTTTTCTTCTTATTCTAAAAAAAACTACTTATAAACAAAAAGCTATTTTCATAGCTATTGTCCTTTGGTGTTGTATTGGTTTCTGTAGTGTGTTTGTGGTTTCTGGTATCCCACTAACTGTTCTTTCGGGCTAGGCCCGTTTCAGTTAGAGGACATAGTCCTCTTGTCCTGTGCTGTTCGCGCTAAATCCGTTTAAGTTGGAGGTTTTAGTGTCGAGTTCCCTTCGGTATTCGTGGTCATAAAACCTTTTTAGTTAGAGGTTTTGGCCTTTTTTGTCTCACTGGATTGTGTGTGTGGTGTGCTGTATATAAAACTTTTTCCCGCGTTTTGTGGTGCTTGCATGTCTGTGTCCTTTCTTGTCAGACAGTGACTTGTGCTGTGTTGGTTTTTTGTGATTACTTGTTGAAAGATGTCAAAGGATTCCAAGGAGCACAAACCTTCAGGTTTTAAAAAGTGCTCTAAGTGTGGTTACAAGATGTCCATCACCGATGGACATTCTGTTTGTGTTTATCGCCTGGGAGCCATCCATCTGCAGGAGTCCTGCAGCTTCTGCCATGCTTTTAGTCCCAGAGTGCTCCAAGAAAGAAAGAATAAGCTGATTTTAAAGGGACCGTTGAAACCCTCGTTCGAAGAGGCCATGGATTCTTCTCCCATTTCTAAATCTAAGTCCTCTAAGTCAAAAAAGAGATCTCTGGCTCCTTCAGTCTCCTCAGAGCCACCGGAGAAAGTCACAAAACTTGCTTCGACCTCCTCGGCTCCACTGTCCTCGGGGCCGCAGGAAGTGTCGGTGTTGATGGAACCGGTGTTGGCTCCAATTATATTGGAACCTCTTCGGAGCCGATCGCCCAGTCTTAAACCATTTTCACCTGAGAGGAGATATTGATCTCCCTCCCTGTCCTCCAAATCCTCCAGAACTCTTTCAGATGTGGATGTTGATAGGGTGGTGCAGAGGCTCCTCCAGTCACCGGTTTTGGCAAAATTGTTTTCGGCTCCGTCGCCCGTCCCGACACCTTAGATCATTCCTCCTCCGAGTGCATCTCTGTCTTTGGAGCCAGAGTGTTCCGCTCCGTGTGATGTTCCTAGGTCGGTTCCGATGGCCCCTCCGGGCCTATCGGTACTGACGTCGGCTCCGTCCACGGGGTTCGGGACTTGGGATTCTTTGGTCGGGCCCGAGGGGGGACATCTCTGGACATATTTCTGTTCCGAGTCTCCCGCTCGGTGCCTCGGCTCAAGGAACCCTGACTCCTGTCATGGTCTCAGAGGTTGGTCGGTCTACAGACTCGGGGGTGGCCTGCCTTTGAGGCCATGCGGACTGCGCTGGCCAGATCGTCAGCTACATCATGCGGGTCGATCATTCTGTCCCCCACCACTCCGGTGAGAGCCTCTGATCACCACCTATCTGTAGACAGCGGAGCACCAAGGCCTAGGGATACCCCCACGAGTGGTCCCCAAGTTTCTAAGGGCCCTTCAGAGTTTGTGCCTGAGGAGCCCCTTAGAAAGAAAACGTGCAAGAGGAAACACATAGACTCCCATGATGAGTCTCTCACCTCAGATACTGACCTCGAGGAATCGGAGGGGTCCCCCAAGTCATCCTCTGATGATGTTTCCTTCTCCGACATCCTGGAGATATTGAAACAAAGAGGTGACTGGCCATCCAAACCCCCCTCCGAGGAGGAGTCTGTCTTCCTTAAGGACTTTGGTGCTCAGCCCTCCACCTCCTGGGTGTCCCCATCCTTCGAGCTCCTGGATTTAATTTGTCGGAGGGTGTGGGAAAACCCTGATTCTGTGGAACCCGTACCTAGGCGTCCCAATAAGTTTCTTTCTGCTCCCCCGGGTAAGGAGTTTTTGTCCAAAGGAGTCCCTGTGGATGCCATGGTGGTGGCGGCGGCCACTCAGAAGGAAGTAGCAGAGACTTCTTCCTCCGTCCATCTTCCTAACAAGGAGTCTAGGACCATGGACCGGTACGGGAAGCGTACACTCTCATCAGCAACTTTTACCTTACGGTCACTGAACTATCTGTCTCATTTTACTCGGCTCCAGAGAGATCTCCTCAAGGAGTTAGGAGATACTCTTGTGGGTAACGTTCCTGAGGCAGTGGCCCAGACGGTTAACGCCCAGGTGTCTACCCTAAATTCCATCACCAACTCCTCCATGCAGCTCATTTCATATGCAGCCGATGGAGTGAGTAGGGCAGCAAGCTCAGGAGTCGCCCTTAGAAGGCAAGCCTGGATGCGCCTTTGTTATTTTGTGGAGGCCTTAAAGTCTTCTTTCACTGACCATTCTTTGATGGTTCTTCTTAGTTCAGAACCAAAGTGAAAGACACCCTCACCAGGTGCGAACAAGAGGGAAAGACCCTGTCTGCTGTAGGGGTCCATTTTTCCCTTCCCTCTAGGCCTTACCCCAAGGCCCAGCGGGGTGGGAAGATGTGGTTCAAAAAATCACAGAGGTTTTTTCCTGCCACACAAGGTGAGTCCCCCTCCAGAGGCAGAGGAGGGGGAGGTTATTCAGGGAGATGCCGCCCTAGAGGCAGAGGGGGCCCCCGCAATTCGGGAGACTGCGATTCCTTTCGCAACTCTCCCTACTCTCATTCCTGAGGGAATGCCCGGCTGTGCTTATCCGGAGACAGTTGGGGGTCGAATATCGCTATATCCGGAAGCCTGGAAAAGCATCATCCAGGACCGATGGGTATTACGAATAATTTCCGGAGGTTATGTCATTCCCTTTACGTCAGACCCCCCTTCAGTCAGGAAAATCCCGGACGTTCCACCCAGTCAAAGGGATCAAGCAGCCTCAGAGGTTTCAAAGCTTCTAGGAAAGGGAGCCATCCGGCATGTCCCCTCAGACCAACTCATATTAGGGACTTACTCAAGATTCTTTTCGGTGCCGAAAAGAACAGGGGACCCGAGACACATATTAGATCTCAGCCAACTGAACAACTATGTACAGAAGTCCAAGTTCCATATGGTCACACTACAATCGATTCTCCCATTGTTGGGAGAGGAGGTATGGATGTGCTCCATCGACTTCAAGGATGCTTACTACCATGTCAAAATGGACAGCTACCATAAAAGTTCAATTGGCAGCGATTTCTAACTTTCATGTTGCTAATGAGCCTAGTCTGATGCCTCACAGACTATGTAAGGCCTTCCTGAAGGGCACTCAATTACTCAGTCCTCCTGTTTCCGAACTGATCATGCCCTGGGATCTAAATTTTGTCCTACAAGTCCTTACTTCACCACCTTTCGAGCCTGCAGCTACCTGTGATTTGAAATTCTTGACCTGGAAAACGTCCTTTTTAATAGCAATCACTTCAGCCAAGCGAGTTTCAGAAATTCAAGCCCTTTCTATCAAACCTCTATACTTGATCTTCCATAAAGACAGGGTTTCTCTTAGACCAAACCCTTCTTTTTTTCCTAAAGTGGTGTCCGTATCTAATCTTAATCAATCTATTGAGTTGCCTGTATTCTTTCCCCATTTTTCAAACAAGGCAGAGTTTAAATTTCATCAATTGGATGTACACAGACAGTTACGTTTCTACCTGCACCGAACAAAAGATATCAGAAAGTCTGATCAACTTTTTGCCTCTTTTTCGGAAAGTAAGATTGGGTCCCCTGTCTCCAAAATCACCCTATCCAGATGGATATCTGGTTGCATCTCTTTCACTTACTCCGCAGGTGGCAAAGACCTGCCGTTTCCGGTCAAGGCTCACTCTACTCGGGCTGTTTCTACATCTACAGCCTGTCAAGCCAGATTGTCGATGGATGATATTTGTGCTGCAGCTGCTTGGGCTTCTCCTCACACATTTGTTACTCATTACAAATTGGACGTGGCATCTAGGGGCATGTCGTCCTTTGGTTCCACAGTACTCAGGAGTATTTTCCTATGAGCCACCCAGGATGTAGGTGCTAGGGACACTGTCCCACGGGTAAGAATGTAGGTGAGATTGGACTACATAACATCAAGAAGTTATGTACTCACCATAACGTTCGATGTATGTAGTCCATCTCACCTCACATTCTTACTTTCCCTCCCACCTTCCCCCTTCCTGGAGGATCTGGAGGTTAGGTTTTTATTTACAGAGTTCCCTTCACCTTTAGCTTGTTCTTCTTTCCCTGCATGTTGTGATGCATGGGGTATATTGAGTGTTTGCAGCAAACTAGATCTGGGGATATGGAGCAGTGCAGCATGGGATACCTGCTTAGCCCAGCCAATAGAAGACTTCGAGCTAGAAAAGTGTGGCCGAGTCGGAGCCGATATTCGGCTCCGAACCCACAGGTAAGAATGTGAGGCGAGATGGACTACATACATCGAATGTTATGGTGAGTACATAACTTCTTGTTTTCAACTTGAGATTCAGGTTTGGTGTCTTTTTTCATTTTTTTTTTCTTTGAGACTGCCCATTCCAGACTTAAAAAGATAAAAAAAAAAAAAAAAAAAAAATGTCTTCCTTCATGGGTTAGAGTATAGTCAAGTTCCCTCATAACAAAGAATGTTGTGCCTAGTTACAGTTTCTATCACTAGAATGACCACGCAGGTTTTGTTTTCCACTGTACTTGACAAAGAATTCCAGCTTCTTTTTTTTCTTCTGTACATATTCTTTGTATCATTGTTGAGGTGTCCCTATTCTGGCTTATTTAGGCAGTTTTGTATAGATTGTACCTTTTCAAAGAAATAGGCTTCATATTTGCATGATATGCTATGTTATGTATAATGCATGCATATATATGTGTGTGTGTGTGTGTGTCTGTGTTTGTACATAACCTTACCTGTCCTGATGATGCATGCACATACTGCAGCAGCGTGGATATAGTACAGGTATGCCTTAGCTGTCGTGATGATTCATCCATAGAGTGCAGCACTGTGGTTATAGGACAAATCTGCCTTACCTGTCCTGATAATGCATGCTAGTAGTGCAACAGTGTTGAGCTAGTACAAGTCTGCCTTACCTGTTCTGATGATACATGCACATACTGCAACAGAGTGTGCATTTAGTACAGGTCTGCCTTACCTGTCCTGATGATGTATTCGCATAGTGCAACAGTCTGGATATATATCGCTCTACTCAGTATCATACAGATTGCTCAGAGGCAATCTGTGTCTTGCTTACAAGGCAATGTCCGACCCTGCCCTATTAGAGATGTTCTATATCCGTAAGTCTAACTCCTCATGCATTACCCACTCAAAAGGTCTAAATCTAGTATGCATCATCAACAAAACCTGCTGAAGAGACAGGTTTGTCTCCCAGATGCTGCCTCATCTCTGGAATAGACTCCCCATACATGTCAGACTACCTCACTGACCCTCTTCAAGTGCAACCTTGATGAGTGGATGGGAAACCACAAATTTGTCCCAGGGGTTCCACCTTTGTCCCTTATTGACAGGGGCAACAGGTGCTGATTTAGGCTTCTTTTGTGGGGCTAGGCTTGTAAGGGCCCCAGGGCATTACTCTAGTAACCTCCTGATATCTATAATATATATATATAAAATCTTCTTCTTTTGGCTGCTCCAGTTAGGGGTCGCCACAGAAGATCATCTGCTTCCATTTCTTCCTGTCCTCTGCATCTTGCTCTGTCACACCAACTTCCTGCATATCCTCTCTCACCACATCTGTGAACCTTATCTTAGGCCTTCCTCTTTTCTTCTTACCTGGCAGCTCTATCCTTAGCATCCTTCTTCCAGTATATACCCAGCATCCCTTCTCAGCACATGTCCAAACCAATGCAATCTCACCTCTCTGGCTTTGTCTCCAAACCATCTAACCTGAGCTGACCCTCTAATATACTCATTCCTAATTCTATCCATCCTTGTCACACCCAGTGCAAATTTTAACATCTTTAACTCTGCCACCTGAAGCTCTGACTCCTGTCTTTTGTCAGTGCCACCGTCTCCAGCCCATATAACATACCTGGTCTCATTACCATCTTGTAGTCTTTCCGTTTCACTCTTACTGGTACACGCCTGTCGCAAATCACTCCTGCCACTCTTCTCCACCCAATCCACCCTGCCTGCACTCTTTTATTCTCCTCTTTTTCACACTCACCTGAACTGTTAATCCCAAGTATTTAAACTCATCCACCTTCACCAACTCTACTCCCTGCATCCTCACCATTCCTCTGTCCTTCCTATCATTCACACACATATATTCTGTCTTAGTCCTGCTGACTTTCATTCCTGTCCTCTCTAAAGCACATTTCCACCTCTCCAGGGTGTCCTCAACCTGTTCCCTACTGTCACTACAGATCACAGTATCATCTGCAAACATTATATTCCATAGGGACTCCTCTCTGATCTCATCTATCAACCTGTCCATCACCATTGTAAATAAGAAAGGACTAGGAGCTGATCCTTGCTGTAATCCCACCTCCATCTTGAATTCATCTGTCACTCCTACCACAGACCTCACCTCTGTCACACTGCCCTCATACATACCTTGTACCACTCTTACATACTTCTGTGCCACTCCCGACATCCTCATACAATACCATAACTCCTCTCTAGACACCCTGTCATATGCTTTCTCTTAAGTCCACAAAGACAAAATGCGACTCCTGACTTTCTATATACTTCTCCATCAACACCCTCAGAGCAAGCATCACATCTATAGTGGTATTTTTTGGCATGAAACCATACTGCTGCTGTTCACTAATCATCACCTCCCTTCTTAATCTAGCTTCCACTACTCTTTCCCATAAATTCATGCTGTGGTTGATCCATTTTATCCCTCTGTAGTTACTACAGCTCTGCACATCACCCTTATTCTTAAAAATTGGTACCAGTGCATTTCTCCACTCCTTAGGCATCCTGTCACTTTCCAAGATTTTGTTAAACAATCTGGTTAAAAACTCCACTGCCATCTCTCCTGAACACCTCCAATGCTTCCACAGGTATGTCTTCTGGACCAGTAGCCTTTTCATTCTTCATGCTCTTCACAGCTAACCTTACTTCCTCTTTGCTAATCCGTTGCATTTCCTGAATTTTCACTGGTTTGGTATGTAGTAGTAGTCTACATAGTAGTAAGCGCACCTATGCTTTTATAGAGTGACACATTTTTTTGTGAGTTGCATCTTCATCCACTCTGGACTTTATTTCTAAGTGCTTCTTTCCATATGTTAGGACTTTCTGTGTAGTTAGCTCTTCAGAAGTCAGATTATAGAGTAATAGGAGGTAGTCACTGTAACTGTTGATTTCCAAGTGAGAAGTCATTTTTGTAGTAAAGATAGTCTTTCTCCATCTTCTATCCCCTCACCTCTACCTCTTCTTTATGTTGTATTCTGTTGGAACTTATTTCATAAACTGGTGAACTTTGTCCTGCTAACTGAATGCTTAAATAGAACATGCTTAGCACAAACGTGCAAGTGTTCACACATTTTTCTTTCAAGGTTTTTATTTTTTTTCCTGTCTTTTCTACGTTTATCTGGTATTTATAATTTAACTGGCTTCTCCCCATGAAGAAGTGATGATAATTGCTTTTGTCATATGTAAGTTTATGTTCCTATTAGTCATCTGAGGCTTGAACAGTTGGCTTAAGGGATGGGGTTTAAGTTGAGAAAAGGTTCTTTTCTGTAGTCTCATTTTGTCTGGGAGTACACCAGCCAACATTTAGTAACAGAGGAAACCGCTAAAGATATTAGTGAGCAATAAATAGATTCATGAAGGTTAAAGTCAGTGTTGGAACTGAATAATAATTACATAGAGTAAAGGCATGTTGGTTTTGGGCTGCATCGTTTCGTAATGGTAGTTTTGATATGGATTTGTTTAGTGGAAATCTTGTTCTTTGTTTCTTTGTATTCTTTCATTCATTTTAAATGTATGGAAGACATGGAGTTGCCATGATTTGAATACGCTCTGCCCTTTACACTGTCATTATGCAAACAAGTGAAAATATAAAATCATTACGTTTGTGATCTGTCTTTATGGAATGTGCATCACTGTCTTACAATAGATCCAAATGTTTACCCATTACTGCTAGGTCTACCTTCCTGCTCAACACATTAACTGAGAAACTGTTAAATGAAAAGTATTGCAGGCCTCCACCCCTGAAGAACAGGCTCTAAATAAAATGTACTGCATACAGCTTAGAAGACGTGCTTTCAAATTAGCTATACCAAAAAGGCCTTCTCTAAGACGGCACCAGTCTCCTGTGGGGTAATCTGCCTACAAAACTTAATGAAACCAAACCCACAATTTGGCCTCTTTCAAAAAGAAACAATGTACACTACTGACAAGAGAAAGTTAATGCAACTGCTTTAGAAAGACTGGGTAACCCTAAGACTCTCATCCCATGTTAAGTGTTTCAAAAGAGTATCATAGGAAATTACTAAGCTATTGTCCCTGAGGCCCTTATAAGCCTAGCCCATGTTTAGACAAATCAGCACCCAGTGCCCCTGTCTAGCAGGGGCACAGGTGGAATCCCAGGGGCATATTTTCTGTTTCCCATCCAGTTATCCAGGTTGCACTTAAAAAGGGATAATGAGATACTCTGCTTGACTTGGAGAGGGAGTATATTCCACAGATGGGGGAGTCTTTGGGGCACAAATCTGTCCCGTCAACAAGTTCTATTGATGGTACAGACCAGGTTGAGGTTGCGTGTGCAGGTTACTCGGGTGCAGCTTGACTTGAGGATATGCAGCAGTCCCATCAAGGCATGGTCTGAGATTGCTTTGTATGCCAGACAGAGGTCACCTCTGAGGAGTCTGTATGAAACTGAGTAGAGGGACAGGGCTTTTTAGCCTGTCTGTGTAGGGTAGATGTTTGAGACCCTGGATTCTCCTGGTGAGGAACCTCTGTGGTCTCTCCAGCTGCTGCATGTGCTTTGCAAGGTACATCCCAAAGGGGGCGTTGTACTCAATAATTGGCCTTATAAGGGAAGAATACGGGGATGCTATGACCTCCATGTCCCTGGATGAGATACACTTACTTATGAGGTGAACCATGTAGCGACGTTCCATACAATGGAAGCAACATGGTGGTCAAAAGTCAGTTTGCTATCAACCTGGGTGCCCAAATCCCTCACGACTAATTACGTACTTAGGACATTGTTATTAATGTGGTAATATGCAGGGACATCACTCTCCCCACAGGGGGTACCTTATTTTCTTGCACTACTTTATCTTTGTACATATGTATTTAAGTATGCATCTGATTATAACTCATGACAAGTATTTTTTTTCTGTCTACTATTTTATTTCATATAATTTTTAGTTGTGTATACAAAATGTCTATAAAACAATGTCTGTTTGATATCTGTATTGTTTTTGACTTCGACTCTAGTTCTGGCTAAATGCAATCCTTGGAGTAGACCACCTACGTGGTTATCAAATGTAAAATAAAATAAATAACAAATAAAAGTTTTCCTATTTTGGAGAAGAACATGAATAAAAGAATGCTAAATTACAGAACAGAGTCAGCCTTTCTTTGTAAGTGTAATATAATTTAGTCAGTTATGTTTTTGTGGACTGAAACCATGCACTAACTTGTTTTTTTACTTTATCTTTCAGTGGAGTTTTTACGAAATTTGTTTTCCCGTACTCTGGGCATTGGAAGTGAAAAACCAGAAAAGGTTTTGGATGAGCTGACCTTAGAGGGTATAGCACAATATATGTTGAGTGACAAATGTAAGTGGTAAAAAAATGCATAAACATTCTGTGTTTGTTTGCATGTGTCAGAGAGAGAATGTTTTTTTCCTTTTACTAGGATGAGCTTGTATTATCTACATTCTTTTAAACTGTCTGGGCTGTATACTGAATTGGTAGCCATTTTGAGGATCCATACTCCTCCTCTGTCCCAGTAAGTAGACTGTCATGTTCAGTGGACTTCTCTGGGTACAAAATCTTGCAAGTAACACTTGTAAAGAAATAGCAGGGAGGTTAAGAAAAATGAGAATAATTTATGTTTTAAGGAAAATTCTGTGTTGGCAGCAACTTGGAAATGATGTGGGAAAGGAAGACATGGGGAGAACAGAAGTTAAAATAGGATGGGAAGAAGTGGATGGCTTCAGGCCAAATTGTAACCCAGTTGTGATTAGTTTATGATCTAAAATTTACAGACAGTGTAATGTAGGATAAGGTAGAGGGCGAATACATTATCTAGAAGTATTGAAAGATATAGCTCAAGCATATGGAAGGGATGTTGTCATTCTGAAGTGAACATCTGTGGTCCAAGGTCACATAGACAATTATGTCCATTCATGAAGGGCTTATATTAAAAAGGACACAAGTTATGTATTGGCAGTCAAGAGTAAATACGCAGGGGCCAAAGATAATAGTGGAACTCTTTGTACTGCCCATTGAGATGGTATAATGCTACAAGGTGGTTATTGGATGTAACATTGACAAAACAAGTGAGACATACAGGCACCTGACATTGCGAAAATGAGAATGAAAAGGAGTGGGGAGAAAGACTTTTCATGCATATTGAAGCAGTGATCTGTAATCTAAAACTGGAGGGAAGAGAGCTTGCACAAGTGTTTGTACAGCAAATTTATTGAGGGAGTAGAACTTTCAACCTCTCTTCCATAAAACATGGTAAAAGTGTAATGGATTATTGGTTTCTTTCTTGGCTTTAGATTACCCGAAAGAAGTTGTGAAACAGTTTGTTGAAGTCAACACTTACTTCTGGTGTACTGGATGGGTTTGGAAGGCTCCCTGTTCATAGGTAAGCAATCGCTCTGCAGACCATTTCAAGCCTAGCCAAAAAACCCTATTCAGATTTTCCCTTGGCCTCAAGGAGGGTATTACAGGACAGACTGAGAGAGAATTTAAGGCTGCCCATCCAGTTATCTAGGTTTACTTTTAAGGTGGCAAGGGTGCTGCTTTTCTTGACATGTAGTTTAAGTTTGTTCCAGAGGTGAAGGATATGTTGGGATATAAATCTGTCACTCCGACGTGAGTTATTTGTCTGCTGATGAAAGCTTAGTTCCTTTAACAGGGTATTTCTTGTACCATTAGTTTTGCAAAGGGATGGGAGATCAAACAGGGTTGTATCCTTCGTGGTACAAAAGCCTAGACCTAGATCTCCATGGAGGAGTCTGTAACTGAATGAGTACAGAGGAAGTGCTACCAGTTTCTCCTTATAACTAAGATTTTTGAGGCCAGTGATCTTTTTCGTTATGAATCTCTGAGGCTTCTTGAGTTGTGTTGATATGTTTAGAGAAAAATATGCCAAAAGTTGCATTATATTTAGTAATGGGTTGATATGAGTAAAGGGGAATTGAGGCTTCTTTGGATTTGGTGGAGATACCTTTGGAAATGAGATGGGCCAGGTAAAAAGGCTTTCTGAAATACTGTGGAGAAATGACGATCAAATGATAAGGAATTGTCATCAAGAGTACCCAGATCCTTTACAACAGAGACTATTTGGAGGGGTGCTTCTTCTATACAGTAAGTGAAACTGTTTTGTTTACCAAAATGAACTGTGCTACATTTAACTTGAGACTGTTATCCTTGCACCCATTGTTAACCAGTCTGAGACATATTAGAGCAGTTGTGAGTCATTTGAAAATTGAATAACAACAACCAATTTATGGACATCTGCAAACTTAGTTAACTATAAGCAGAAGCATTGGCCTGAAGGTCTAAGATGCATTTGCCCAATAGGAAAGGGTCCAAAACTGAGGCCTGTGGTACACCACTGGTAACTTTTTTGCTTTCAGAAGTGGCACCTGATACTCTAACCACATAGGTTCTGCCACACAACCAGTTAACTATCCATTACACAATATAGAGATTTATATTCATATTCACATTTACAAGTCTGCCAATAATGCCTACATGAGGACTAGTACCAATGATCTTGGCCAAGCCTAGATATGTTGTATGCACTGCATAACCACTATCCACTGTTCATTTACATTTTCAAAAGATATTGATGAGGTTAAAGAGGCAGGACCTTCTTTTGATCTATTCAAATTGATGAGAGTCCAGGGTTAAGAGATTTTAAATGTTCAGATTGATGAAGTCTGAGATAATGTTCTCCACGGTTTTCCAGGTTTCAGGAATGTAATTAGTGGGCAGACTTAGATTAAAGGTGTTAAGTAGGGATTCAGAAAGGCTATATTTGGCACTGATAATTGGGCAACCTGATATGTTGTCAGGACCCATGGGTGAAATATTCTTATTTTTTTTTTTGATAACCTCTTCCATGGTAATTAAAGAGGGTGGCTGGGATTGTGGAACATGTAGGATCGCTATAATTGTGGGTGGAGTAAAATTTGCGCTAAATTTGTTAACTAGGATATTAGCTCTATCTTTTGGGTCAGAGAGTGTAGCAGTATTGTGGACTAGCTCCAAACACTGTTCATAGGTTCATGGTGTTAGTTGTTAACTTTCTGACATAGTTAAAGAAAGATTTGCATTTATTTTTGGTTTTAGTTATTATTTTAAGTTCATACTCAGCTTTGAGCTTCCTAATGGTTCCGTTAAGCTCTTTAAGTTTGCTTAATTGTTTTCTTAAGGTAGTTAGAATGAAACATCTTCTAAGCATTAAGCAGTTTCTCTCTCTCTCTTGTTATGCAATTTATTTATACGGCTATTCCATGCATGGATTTGTTTTTAAACTTCTCATTATATTTGGTGCAGATAGGGACTGTCTTAGCAATATGACTATTTAAGTGGGCGTGGAAGTCAGAGGCATAGGTAGCAACTTTAGCAATAAGGTTATTCAGAAGAGGATTACAGTAGAATTTATTTGTCATCAAGTAACTGAAAAGGGTTTGCTTTCAAGAAGTCCCTAACACAGAGCTATTTATAGGGGAAATGCCACCAGTCTTAAAGGAAAATTTCACTAAATGGTATGATTTAACAAGGCACGATGGTACATATGGAGATGTGCAAGAAGTTACCATATTTGTGAGGATTAGATCCATGATATTGGGGCCTGTATTAGGATGGTTAACTGTTTGTGATAGAGAGTTAGCATTCATAGTGTCAAGGAATTGCTGGGCATAACGACCATTGTTAGTGTAGGTCAGACAGTTTTTAGAAAGGTCTTGAGTTCATTGGGAATTTCATCAAATGCATTAAGATAGTTATCATGCTCAGAAGGGAAACCTAGAGGATGTTCTGTATATTGCTATGAAGTGGTAATTAGTCTGTTTAGGGTGATTTGGACTTCCAGGAGTTCATATATGGTATACCAAGGAATCAGTCATGAGATGATAATATGCTTGACAAATACTAATACTCACCCACAATTGCCAGTGGGTCTGAAGATGTGGTGGGCATTATTCCCAGGAGCAGCAGGAGTGCTTTCATTGCTCTGAGACCATTGCTCTTTAACTACACATATGTGGATGTGTTCAAGTTGCAGAAGAGCCTCAAGTTTGGGCATTGAGTAGAGCTACATTAATGTGTTCAAAATTAGAATTTACTAGGCTGGAATGTCCATGAGATGGACTTTGCTTAAAAAGGTACTATGGGGACAGCAAATGCTTTAGCCAGAATGCAAAAGCCTTGGTAAGAGAGGTGCAGGTCATCCCTGACAATGCAGAAAGACTTGTCAGCCATCTAATCCTAAGGTGGCACATTCTGGATCCTTTTAGAGTGACACCAACTGCGTAACCAATTATTAAAGCCAGTTATCTTGTCTTTGAATCTCGGCATCATTCTGAGTGATTGCAGAATACCACTCAAGACCAGTGTCTTTTCTGCCTCTGACACATGCTTAGTCATATCCTGTTGTACATCTAATACTCTGTTCTTTGCCTTTGACTTCCTTGACTAGTTAATCCAGCAACATGGAAAAATGGGATATGTAACTTTTAAAGCAGAAATGGTTATTTACATTTGATAACATTACCATCCACGGTGGTACAGCGGTAGCGTTGTTGCCTCACAGCAAGAGGTTTTCCCTCGACTGAAGTGCAGGGAGTGCCTTCTGTGTGGAGTCTGCATGTTCTCCCCGCGGTTGGATGGGCATTCAAAAGACATGCGTAAATGGGAATGCCTTCGTTGAAGGTTGGACGTCGAGCTGGCACCTCGGCATTCGTGAAAATCTACCGCCAATCATTAGCGGACCAGAGTTCCGCTGTGGCGACCCCTAACCGGGAAAAGCCGAAAGAACAACAACCTAGGTTAAAAGAGTGTTATCCTGCTTCTATGATTCATATTGCAGTTCTGCTGTTTTTGCATTCTGCCACATTATTTGTGAGCATGCTTTCAAGATGTTCTTCGTGTTTCACTGTTGCAGTCATCAACTGTGGGTTATCCCTGCTGTGGTAGCCCCTGGCTGGGTCGAATACTAAAGTCAGTGTTTTTCTGCATTGGCTGCTGTCGCCTGTAGTCTGATGTCAGATTGTCAGTGCTATAAAGCAAGGCAGCCAACGTCATTACACAAGTCTTTCTTGCCGTGGAGCCCATAGCAGAAGCAGTTTGCAAGTGTACAGGTTGGTCACTACCAGAGTTTGAATTACAGCTGAAATTGTCTAAAGCTAAGTACCCTGTTGGGGATCCTTTTGTTTCTTGCACTAACCGATGTCTGAAAAAGTTAACAATTGTCTCACCTTTGGAAATCAGATCCCACACAGAGACTTCCATTCATACTGCGTCACTTGTTTAGGCCCAGACTACAATGCCCCCCATTGCCGGTTCTATGCCCTCTTTAATAAGAGAACCATTCGCCATAGAGCTCTTATTGTAGACAGGTATTTTCGTCTTCTGTCTTCGCATTCTGAAATGGCGTCTGTCAGCCAACAATCCATGGACATTCTGAAAAAATGCAGAGAAAGCTAGAGACAGACCACACAAGGCTAAGCCTTCCAATGACTCTACCGCTAAGCAGATCATCAGTTCTCCGGAATTCAGTGAGGCGCTTTTGCAGCCCCTGATGCCCGATTTGATATCTATGCAGGCCTCTACTGAGACCCTTTCAGAGTCCGGTATGCCGCAGAAATCTTCATCTTTCGAGCCTTTGGCTTTCTCCGCCTTGGTTGGGTCCAGAGCTGCGACGCAGCACTGGCTTCCGAGGAGGCCTCTCACACTACAGAATCTAGACAAAAACCGACGTCTTCTCATCTGACTACCATTTCTCTCAGACCGATGGATACTCTTAGGCCTAGAAGCCAGACCACTGTTGGAAAATCTGCCTCTAGCCACCGGCTTGCTCCTGCTCCACCACTCCAAGCACAAATGCTTAAAATGGCGGAGGATCCCATCTCCCTTATCTGGGGTAGTCAGGCCACTACTTCTAAAAGGAAAAGACACCCTTCTCCAGAAATTGACAGAACAGCATTCTGAGGAATCTGATTATTCAGATTTTGAAGAGGAACAACAACCTCTGACTGCTTATGAGGATTCAGATGCAGAGGAATCCATTCCTTCTGCCTCCCCACCAGAAGACCTTTCATTTGGGGAAACCCTTCACACCCTTGGGGAATATTTCCAATGGGAATCTCAGGTTTCTGGACCTGCCCCAGCACAGACCCCTGGCCATCTCCCGTATCTTAGAAGTGGTGGATGATGTTTTCCATGAATCCAGGTTAGTCCCTGATGCCCACCCACCTGCTGCCAGTTAACCTGACAGGTATTACAGAGTACCGGATTCTCACAAGTGCCTGTACAGGAATTCTGCTGCAGACCCAGAAGTCATTACACAGGGACCTAAACGAGCTAAGACTAGTTCTGCCAAGCATCCTATTCCTTCGGACAAGGATTCCAGAGCTCTGGACTGATGGGGTAAAAAAATTATACACCTCTGCAACCTTGGCTATCAGAGCACTCAACTGTCAGTTCCATATGTTAAAATATCAACAACACCCTTTGGAACTATTAAAACAAAAGATTTCAACCTTTTCTGACTCTGCCAATTCAAAAGAGTTAGCAGATTTATTGCACTCTACTTGTCAAGTGGCCAAACACTCATTAAACTGTGGATATGACCCCCTAGAAGCCTCAAAGAGGGCAGCAGTGTCAGAATCTGTCAATAGGAGACATGCATGGTTGAAGGAAAGCACAGTTGTGTACACTTACCATAAATGTAGATGTTCGAGTGTATTCACTGTTGCAGTCATCACATTTGGGTTATCTCCCTGCAGGTAGCCCTTAGCCCGCCTGAATACCAGAGTTTTGGATTCCTGTGTCGGATGCTGTCTCTTCTTCCCTGACGTCAGGTCGTCAGGGGTATAAAACATGCAGCTGACGGAATTACATCAGTTTTTCTTGCCCCAGATATCAGGTTCCCCCACAATAGTAAGCAGTTATATGTTATGGTACACCTCCATCAAAAAGCAAATACATCAGAAAACTTAAATATATCAAACAAGAAGGAAAGGTAGAGCCAAGAGAAGTCAGGGGGCTGGTGGGAGGGTAACAAGGACTGCAACAGTGAATACACTCGAACATCTACATTTATGGTAAGTGTACACAACTGTACTATGTTCTTCGTGTTTCACTGTTGCAGTCATCACATTTGGGTTGATTCTCAAAGCTAAGGAAGGGAGGAGGAAGTTAGAGAGCATTAGGGCCAGATATTAAGCCCTACAAGACTGCAGTGGCAAAACCAATTCTGGACTTAGAAAAAAGAGGCATGTGGTAATGCTTGATGAAGGTATGTACAGAGCAACAGGTAGCAGCTTCTAGAATGTCCCTGGTAGGGACTCCTCTGAGAAAGGCTGCGGAGGTAGATGCAGCCCTGGTGGAATGTGATCGTATCCCCTGTGGGGTAGGTTTTCCATGGTGCTTGTAGCAGAAATGAATGCAATGGGCTATCCATTTGGAAATGATTTGCCTTGAAATGGCCTTCCCCTCTGCCCCTGCAGCAAAGCCAACTAGCAGCTGTTCAGATTTTCTGAGAGGCTTAGTCCTGTCCAAATAAAATCCAGAGTGCAGTGTTCGTTCTCCTTTGTTTTGTGGATTAGCGAAGAAAGTAGGCAAGTGAATGGACTGATTTAGGGCCACACTAGACACAGCCTTGGGCATAAAGGAAGGATTGGTCCTGAGGGAAACCTTGTCTGCATGGAAGATTAATGAAGGGTTCCACTGCTATGAGGGCCTGTAATTCAGACACACTTCTTGCTGAAGTGATGGCTAGAAGGAATGCTGTTTTCCAAGAAAGGAATTTCAACTCTGCAGTTGCAGCTGGCTCAATGGGAGGGAGAGTAAGCTTTTCCAATACAAAGTTAAGGTCCCAGGCTAGAGTAGGGGCTCTCCTGGGGGGGGGGGTCTTAAATTTTTGGCCCCTCTAAGGAATTGTTTTAGCAGAGGGTGAGAGATTGTGGGGTGGCTCAGTATTATAATGAGCTGAAATGGCAGAGGCATGAATTTTAATTGACGCGAAGGATAGACCCTTGTGGAGCATTTCTGTTAAGTACTGAAGAATATGAGGTAAGCTGTGCACCATTGTGCCTGTCCTCTGAGTCTGGCTCCAGGAACAGTATGTTTTCCACTTTTCAGCATAGGATTTTCTAGTACTAGGCCTCCTTGCCTCCAGAATGACATCTAGCACCTACTTACTGAGGGATGCTATTTGAGAGCTCAAGGAATTAGCCAGGCTGCAAGGTTCATGGTTTGAAGATGAGGGTGCAAAATCTGGCTCGCCTGCTGGGACAGCAGGGAAGGGGTCTGAGGCATGTGCTATGGTTCCAGCAGTGGCATACTGTGCAAGAGGGGGTACCAGTGCTGGCGTGACCAGTCTGGTGCAATCAGAATTGTCCTTGGCTTGTCCTGTTTGATCTTTAGCAGAACCTTTGAGAGGAGAGGCAGAGGGGGAAAGGCATAAACAGAGAGACTTTCCCAGGTTAAGGACAGGGCATCCACTTTCCAAGCTTGACTGTGGGGAGTCCTTGTGCAGAATTTGTCCATTTGGTAGTTCTGAGGGGAGGCAAACAGGTCTACCTCTGGAGTCCCCCATTTTTCCTCAAGAGGTTGAATATTTTTCGTTCCAGTTTCCATTCGTGTGGGTCCGTGCAATTTCTGCTTAAGTCGTCTGCCAGTGAATTTAGCTTGCCTGGCAGGAATTGAGCTCGTAGGTGCACTTGGTGGCTCAAGGCTGTGTTCCACAGAGCCATAACTAGTCTGCAGGGAGGGTACGAGTGGGTTCCCCCCTGCTTATGTACCACATAACTGTGGTGTTGTCTGTCTTTACCAATAGTTGTCCTGGAAGAATGCGGTCTTTGAAGGCTGTCAGGGAATTCTATACAGCTAACATTTCTTTTTGGTTGATATGCAGGTACATCTGTCTCTGGTTCCATTTGCCCTGAATGCACTGCCCTGCCCTGCCAAGTGAGACCCCCATGCATAGTCTGATGTGTCTCTTGTTAGGGTTTGGGCGGCAGAGGGTAGAGTGAAAGAGAGCCCTTTGTTGTGGTAGTAGGCCTCTGCCCACCAAAGGAACTCTGTCTTTATACAATAAATGATAGGAATCATTGATTACAGGTCCTGAGAATGTTGACACCATAGGCTTTTTAGATACCATTGTAGTTTCCTCATATGCAATCTTGCATATGGAATTAGTAGAATGCAAGAGGCCATGAACCTCAGGGCTTGCAGAATTTTCCTTGCAGATAGATGGGATTTTGTGGCCAATAGTTTGAAGTAGGTTGTCAAATGAACTTGTTTCTCTGGAGTGAGGAAAGCCATCTGGGAAGTTGTGTTCAAGCTTGCTCCCAGGAATACAATCTATTGGCAGGGTACTAGGTGAGATTTCTTTTCATTTATGGTGTACCCCAGAGAGGTTAGAAGTTTCTTTACAAATGCCAGATGTTGTAATAGCAAGTCCTGGCTTTCTGCCCGAATCAGACAATCGTCCAAATATGGGTATATTTGAATATTTCTCTGCCTGCAAAATGCAATGACTGGAGCTAGATACTTTGTGAATACCCTGGGCGCAGTAGATAAGCCAAAGGGAAGTGCAGAGAACTGATAGTGCATGGAGCCTGCTCTGAAGTGTAGGTATTTCCTGCAAGATTCCCTTATTGGAATGTGCAGGTAAGCTTCCTTTAAGTCTAAGGTTGCCAACCAGGCATCTTTGCCTAGCATAGGAAGAAGCTGTTGAAGTGTTAGCATTTTGAATTTTGGGATTACCAAAATGGTGTTTAGAATAGAGAGGTCCAGGATAGGACGCCAGGAGCTGTCTTTTCTGGGTACCAGGAAAAGTCTTGAATAAAAACCTTGTCCCCTTTGTTCTGCTGGGACAGGTTGAATAGCCCTTATACTTAGAAGAAAGAGAACCTGCTGTTGGGCCTCCGCCCACTGATTTGGGGGTAGGTCTGGCCAACTGTTTGTGGTTAATAGGGAGTGGAAGTGGAATCTGTATCCTTGGGAAACTATATTCAAAACCCATTTATCCTGGGTAATAAGTTCCCAGTTTTTTGCATGCAAGGCGAGCTTTCTTCCTAACGGAGCAGGTAGTTGAGCAGGACTTGGGAGAGTTAAGGTTAAGTCATTGTGCCATTTTTCTGTAAGAGGATGGTTTACTGCTCCCTGCTTTGGAAGTGGGAGCCCCCCACTGCTCAGACCTGTGCGCAGTCTGAGACTGTAAGCTATGTGGTCTGCTGTTCCTGGGTTTGGACTGAGAGGGCCTGGAAGAGACTGGAAAGGACCACTTCTTTGAAGGCCAATGTCTACTAAATCTGGGAGGCTGTACTTGTAGGAAATCTTTAACAGTTTGCATAGATTTAGCTTTTCCTCCATCCTTTTGAGGACTTCTGCTTTGTTGCCAGACAGGCGGTCTTGGTTTAAGGGAGCATCTAATAATTTAGCTCTAACATGATCTGGCAAGTTTTGCTCCTTAAGCCAAGCATGTCTTCTAAGTACAGACCCAGTGACAGCAGCCCTGCAAGATGCTTCTAAAGAGTCAAAACCACACTGCAAAGTATGTTTACCAACTTGTTCTGCAGAATGCATTAAATCCTGTAATACTTTGTATTCAGCACAGTCAGGAATCAACATAATTTTCTGTTTGAGTAGTCCCATAATATGCTGCTGATACTTTAACATATGAAACTGGCAATGTAAAGCCAAAGTGGCAGAAGTGTATACCTTCTTACCCCATCTGTCTAAGGCTCTAGAATCTCTATTAGAATGGGGTAGGATTTTTGGCAGCAGTAGCCTTAATGCCTTTTGGTCCTTGGGAAATGGTCTCAGGATCCGCAGTAGGATTCTTGAAGAGGAACTTGAGAGATACCTATATAGAGAATAAACTGATCTGTAATTGGGCAAATGCTCGGTCTTCACCTCAGAGCCTCACAAATGTAATAAAAAAAATCGAACAGACCACAGCTGAAGAGTATATAGTTGAAACCAATGTTGTTTAATAAACAAAGTAAGCGCTTTCACAATCTGTAACTGACCGCTTCTTCAGACTTGTACATTCAAATGAAATAATCATAGCATTTAAATAGTATCTCATCAAATCAACAGAGTAAATCAGTCAAGTCTGTTAATCAAATTAATTAAGCACTTAAAAACACAGTGAATAAATTCTGTCAAAACATTTGAAACCCTAAAAACTAATAAAACAGCAAAGTTATAAAAAACAACTAAGCTAATAGCAATAAATATCTTTCAAAAAGCTTAGTGTTTGTGGTTTGGCTTTAAGGAAGGGCTGTAATACCTGTCAGGTTTTCTGGGAGCTGGAGGTAAAGTGTCTGGTGAGAGGCTAGATTCCAAGAAAGCATCATCTACAATGTCCAGAACAGGAGGGCTAGCTAAAGGCTGTGTTGAGGAAGGAGTAAGAATTCACTAAGCCTCTTCTTGGAGTCAGAGTAATCCTGTTTTTTTCAGCGGAAATGCTCCCTAAGAGTGTGCAAGGTTTCAACAAAAGAAAAATCTTCTGGAGGGGGAAGCAGAGGGAATGGAATCCTCTGCATCAGAATTCTCATATGTAGATAAGGGCAAATCCTGGTCATCAGAAGGAACAGAAATATCAGATTCCTGATCAGAAGAATCAGAAGGAAAATCAGTTCTAGGTCTCTCAGAAATGGAAGGTTGGCTTCCCCTAATTAAGGTAATAAGGTCTTCAGCCATTCTAAGCATTTGTTTTTTTAGGCATATGGGCCTGACCATGTGGTTTGGACGTTGGTTTTCTAGGCGTGGTGCGAGTTTTAGGCCTAGATGAAGAAGATGGCGTCAGTTTAAAATGCAAATCTGTAGGCCTGAATACACCCTCAGAAGCCGGTGCCTGCACAGTAGCTCCGGACCCATCCAAGGTAGAGATATCCGCAAGTTCCATAGTCGAAGAAGCATCTCGCAGCATACCGGACTCTGAATGGGTCTCAGTAGAGGCCTGCGAATCTGAAGTAGTGGGTTTCAGGTACTACGAAAGCACCTCACTGAGTACTGGCTTACTGGCAACTAGCTTAACGGAAGTGTCATTGGCAGTTTTGGACCTATGCGATCTGTCTCTGTCTTTATCTTTACATTGTTTTGGAAGATCGGTAGTCTGATGGTTTAACGAAGCCATTTCGGAGTACTGATACAGAGTACCAAAATAATTTGCTGCAAAAATAGCCCGACGAAGAATAATTTGGGGGTTGAACAAGGCACAAAACAGACAGAGATGGGATGTTGTGGTCTGGGCCTAAGCAAGGAATGCAGTACGAATGAAAATCTTTATGAAGTATTTGCTTTACACAGATAAGACAATTGTTAACTTTTACTTCGGTTGGAGCAAGAAAAAAGATCCCCAATGGGGTACTTATCTTTTTTTGAAGACTTAGGTTCTGAAACTTGAAAACGAAAGTTTCAGGAGTTGGCTGACTGGCACTTGCGAACTGCTTCTGCTTTGGGCACTGCACGGCAAGAAAGATTGATGTAATGGCGTCGGCTGCATGTTTTATACCCCTGGAGACCTGACGTCATGGAAGAAGAGACCGCATCTGACGCAGGAATCGAAGACTCTTGTTATTCAGGCCGGCTGAGGGCTACCTGCAGACAGATAACCCAAATGCAATGACTGCAACAGTGAAACACGAAGAACATCAACCTCTCCCTGATCATGTTAATTCTAAATTAATTGATGCACCTCTGGATAAGGACCACTTGTTTGGAGTAAAAGCAGTAGAGTGGCTTAAAAAGATCTTAAAATGGCAAAGCAAAATCTATGCAAACAGTAAAAGATTTCTTTCAGGTTCAACCTTCCAGGTTCAGCAGGAACTTTCCCTCTAAGCTCTGGTCCTTCCCTGCACCTAGCAGACAGGGCCAAGGTAAGCCCTGCAGGGACAGACCACCCAGGCCCCTATCCCAGGGGCAGCAGAGAACCAAACATTGGGCCACTTCCACCCCAAAGGCAGGGAGTTTTAAGCCATCCTTTTATGGCAAAAACTCTCAATGACTCCCTCTCCCCCCTCTGCCCTCCTTTCACTCACCAAAAGCTAGGAGGAAGACTCTCCCTCTGCAAAGAAAATTGTCTTTTTGTAACAAAGGACCAATGGGTCTTAAAGATAATTTTTTAGGGATACAAATTCTCTTTCAACGAACTCCCAATTCCAAGAGGGTACCCAGACGTCCCTCCAAATCAGTGGGTGGAGGCATTGAAACAGGTCCAAACTCTCATATCCCAGGGAGAAGTAGAACCTGTCCCCCTCAGATCAAACAGGTAAAGGCTTTTATTCTGGACTATTCCTTGTTCCCAGAAAAGAGGGCACTTGGTGCCCCATCCCGGATCTATCCATTCTGAACACCTCCCTGCTGGTCCCCAAATTCAAAATGCTAGCTTTGCAGCAGCTGCTGCCTATGCTGACAAAAAATGCCTGACTAGTGGCCCAAGACCTAAAACATGGCTACCTCCACATCTCCATAAGGGAATCCTGCAGGAAATTCCTGCGCTTCAGAGCAGACTCACAACTCTTTCAGTTCTCTGCGCTACCCTTTGGCTTACCTACTGCACCCAGAGTATTCACCAAATGCTTAGCCCCGGCCATAACATTTTGCAGAGAGAGAAATATACAGATTTACCCTTATCTGGATGACTGCCTCATTCAGGCAAAGTGCAAAGAAAAGCTGCTCCAAGACCTTCTCTTTGTCAAAACCCTCATAACTTCCCAAGGGTTCGCCATCAACGAGAAGAAATCAAAGCAAACACCCTCCAGGAAGATCATTTTCTTGGGAGCACTGCTGGACACAGCATCCCAAGTGGCCTTCCTGTCCCCAGAAAAGCAGAGCTTCCTGCCTCTCTACTTTACCCAGCTGGCTTCCAGAAGTCACCTCACTGCGAGGAAGTTCCTGCAAGCCATGGTGTACATGGCATCTTGCATCCTTCTAATTCCTCTGGCCAGGCTTCACATGAGGAAACTTCAGTGGCATCTAAAGAAACTTTGGTGTCAGCACTCTCAACCTCTAGAGACCTCTCTTTCTCTGATCCCCTGTATAATGGCTGAGTTTCTCTGGTGAGCAGGGGCCTGTGCCAAGAACAAGGGTCTTCCCTTCATCCTCCACCCTACCGGGCAGACCATCACCACCGACGCCTCAGACATTGCTTGGGGCAATCGTTTAGCAGGCAGGTGCACCCAATGTCTTTGGGATGCCCAGCAGCTTCCGTTACACATCAGTCAGAAGGAAATGATGGCAGTACAAAAGGCTCTGACATCCTTCAAACCCCATCACAGGCCAGGGGTTCTCCTTATCAAAACAGACAACACCACAGTAATGTGGATGTATCAACAAACAGCAAGGGACCCAATCTTACCCTCTGTGCAGGCTAGCCTTAAACCTCTGGCTGACTGTCTCCTCCATGGGATTACACCTAATTGCCCAATACCTACCAGGGATCAACACCACCCTGGCAGACCACCTAAGCAGAAACTTATTGGACTCCCACGAATGGCACCTCCACAGAAAAATCTTTTTGCAAGTCATTCAGGAGTGGGGAACTCTGGAGGTGGATCTCTCTGCTTCGCAGTTCAACCACCAACTGAAAAAAATTCTGTACCAGGGAGTATCACCACCTAGCTTGGAAGGTGGATGCCTTGATCTTCCCCTGGAACTCCTTGTTTGTGTATGCTTTCCCTCCTCTGCCTCTTATTCCCAAAGTACTGATCAAGATAAGGGAGGAGAGATCAAAGGCCATCCTCATTGCTCCAGATTGGCCCAGACAGCATTGGTACCCCTTACTGCGCAGCCTGACATTACAGCCTCCCAGGCAGCTTCCCCTGATCTCAGACCTTTTGACCCAGGTGAGGGGGGGGGGATGCTGCACCCAGACTTGGACTCTCAAACTATCAGCATGGCTAATACTTTAAAAGCAAACAAGCAGCCCCTGTTAAGTATACAGGTCCTAGACATTATCACAGAGGACAGAAGGGCCAGCACCAGAATATCTTACGCAAGGAAAGGATTCTGCTCCTGGAGCCAGTCCAGAGAGGGTCAGTACCTCACAACTTTCCATCCCTCTTATCCTGGTCTACTTAGCAGAGTTACTCAATAGTGGCCTCTCCTTCTCTTGTATTAAAATCCATGCCTCAGCCATTTCAGCTCATTTTGATACAGACCAGACCCTCTTCTCACATCCTTTAATTAAACAATTCTTCAGAGGGTCTTCTAATATCAGACCTCCCAGAAGGCCACCCATGCCAGCCTGGGACCTGAATTATGTTTTAGAAAAACTAACCTTACCACCATTCAAACCTATTGCTTCAGCAGAATTGAGATACCTCTCCTGGAAGACTGCTTTCCTACTAGCTTTCACCGCAGCCAGAAGGGTTTCAGAACTTCAGGTACTTTTGGCCATGGAGCCCTTCATCATTTTCCATGCAGACAGGGTCTCCCTGAGGACTAACCCCTCCTTTATGCCCAAGGTGTGGTATCTGATGTGATCCTCAACCAGGCCATACATCTACCCACCTTCTTTCCTAACCCTCAAAACAAGGGGAAAAGAATTCTGCACTCACTAGATGTGCACAAACAGCTCAGATACTACCTGGACCATACTAAACCCTTCAGAAAAACAGACCAGCTTCTTGTCAGCTTTTCCCCAGGGGCAGAGGGGAAGCCCATTTCTAAGCAAACTATTTCCAAATGGATATCCCACTGTATCCATTTCTGCTACAGACTACCACTCCTTAAGTCTATTCGTACCCATTCCACTAGTGCAGCCTCCATTTCTACAGCATTCCTCAGAGGAGTTCCCACCAGGGACATATTTGAAGTAACCACCTGGACTTCTGTCCATACCTTTACAAAGCATTGCCACCTACCTTTTTTCTCTAAGGCTAGGGCAGGGTTTGCCTCTGCAGTTCTGCAGGGCGTGCTGACCCATGCCTGGGTTTCTAACTAATCCTTCAACCCCTCTCCTCGGCTCCTCCCACAGGTGATGACTGCAACAGTGAAACACGAAGAACATAGTACAGTTGTGTATGCTTACCATAAATGTAGATGTTCGAGTGTATTCACTGTTGCAGTCCTGATTTCCCTCCCCTCCTTCCCCCTTATATCCTCTTTTCTTAGGAGGACATAAGCTTCTCACGGTGGCTTTTACCCACCAGGACCATATTTCCTTGTGCTTCTGACAGGTTAGGACAAGAAAAACTGATGTAATGGCATCGGCTGCCTTGCTTTATACACTGATGATCTGATGTCAGACTACAGGTGACAGCAACTGACGCAGAAAAACATTGACTGTGGTATTCGGGCCGACCGAGGGCTACCACAGCAGGGATAACCCACAGGTGATGACTGCAACAGTGAATACACTCGAACATCTAGATTTATGGTAAATGTACACAACTGTACTTTCTTTGATACAGTTCATTTTGTAAGAGTTAAAG
This sequence comes from Protopterus annectens, assembly GCF_019279795.1. Classification (NCBI taxonomy): domain Eukaryota; kingdom Metazoa; phylum Chordata; order Ceratodontiformes; family Protopteridae; genus Protopterus; species Protopterus annectens. The sequence goes on from NC_056725.1 coordinate 46,700,382, forward strand.
CTGCTATTTCTGAACCATAATTATTATGGTCTTGAGAGTGTGACTTTACAGAACGTCTTTGATTCTTTTGGGTCACGTAGGAGGATGCCTGGGAATGTTAAGGTGATTAGTTTGAGGGATAAACCTCCAACTTCTGTGGAGAAATGGCTTAAAGGTAGGATGCATAGCATTTTTGTTGGGTGGTCTTTACAAAGAAAAGAGTATGATAAGTGTGATGCGTCATCGAGAGCAGACAATTACATTAAGGATAGAACACAAGATAAATTACTTGCAAGTGGTACTAATTTGAAAGTACTTTGATGCTTGATGAATCAGACTGAAAGAGTTATTTTTTTAATTCTTTTTGTTTGTCTCCACTTGACCACCTTACTACTTTATTACCTAAGCCATTTATTCCTCCATACTGCCCATTAAGCAAGAGGTGGGGTGTTATGGGCTGTCATTCAGGGTGACTCAGTTTTTTTGTGTTTTGCCCCTGTCCCCTTCCCCTTCTTGGAAAACAGGTGTGATATGCTATGTCTCCTGTGTCAGGAATGCACAGTAATATGTTTCACACTGCCTTGCTGTTCCTTAACTGGAACACTGTATACCTGTTTGTAGGCTGTCACAGCTAGATCTGAGTTCTTGTCAGAGCTGTCTCCCCAGTCCTGTTCCTATAATGCTTTAGCAGCAGGCCCAAATCTACTGTCCATCTGTTAGAATAAGTAAGATGGACATTGAACACTTATTCCTGACCCAGCAACTACTTCCTTCTTACTACTGTGGCACCCAGATTCACTGTATGAATGGAGATTGACCAGAGCTACTATCATAGTTCCGTTATTGTGTGGTATAGAGCCAACAGTCTGAAAAGAGTTGTGGGGAGGTTGGCATATAGTTCACGTAGATGGCAGCTAAGTTTTAATAGAGATAATGTAGGGGTGTTGCATTTTAGATGTGGTAATCCATTTGTAGATTATGACTCAAAGGGTAAAGATTTTTGCTAATGAAATAAATTTAAGTCAGTAGAAGATCGTTTCAAGCATTGTGAAAAGGTGGATGTTCTTCGTGTTTCACTGTTGCAGTCATTACATTTGGGTAATCCTGCTGGCAGGTTGCCCTCAGTCGGCCTGAATTCCAGCGTCCTGGGTCCTGCGTCGGCTGCTGTCGCCCCTTCCCTGATGTCAGGTTGTCAGGGGTATAAAAGATGCGGCCGATGCCATTTTCTTTAGTCTTTCTTGCCATGCGGTGCCCGAAGCAGAAGTAGTTCGCAAGCACCGGTCGGCCAACTCCTGAGATTTTCGTGCTTGAGTTTCAGATCCAAAGTCTTCAATAAAGCTAAGTACCCCATTGGGGAAACTTTTTTGTAGCTCCAGATCGATGACAGAAAAAGTAAATAATTGTATTTCTTGTGGAAAGCAAATACCTCATAAGGACTTTCATTCTTACTGTATTCCTTGCCTAGGCCCTGGTTTTGTGCTAGATTTAACCAACGCACTATTAAGCGTCAGTATGATTTTGCTTTAAACTATTTTGGACGCCGGTTTAATTATCCAGAAATGTCGTCGGATAGCCATCCGACTACCGGAGTTCACAAAAAACGCAAAGAAAAGGAGAGAGATAGACAACTGAGGCCCAAAACTGATGAAGCTTCTCCTAAGCCAGTCGCCGGTTCTCAGTGAGGTGCTTTCGCAGCCCCTGACGCCTGCTACTTTAGAGTCGCAGGCTGCTACCGACTCCCACGTGGAGTCGGCCATGCCGCTGGAATCTCAAGGTATTGGAGCCTCGGATACTATTCCTTCAGATGGGTTCGGAGCCGCTGAGCAGGCACTGGCTTCTCAGGGTGTATTCAGACCTAAACATCTTTACATTAAACCAACCTCAGCTTCAAAGGCAAAGACTAAAGCACCTTCTAAAGCAAATAAACAAACTCAAGAGCCACGTGGACAGGCCTCTATGCCCAAAAAACAGATGCTCAAAATGGCAGAAGACTTAATTACCTTGATCAGGGGTTCTCATCCCCCTCCTAAGAGGCCTAGGCAAGAGACTGACTATGAATCTTCAGATCAGGTTTCTATTTCTTCTGATTCCTGTTCTGATCAGGAATATTCTCTTCCCCCTATGAGGATTCTGATGCTGAAGAATCTATACCTTCAGCTTCTCCTCCAGAGGACTATTCTTTTGGGGAAACCTTGCATACCATGAGGGAGCATTTCCACTGGGAGAGCCAAGATTTTTCAGAATCTAAAAAGAGGCTCAGGGATTTCCTTTTACTACCTCAACACAGGCCACTAGCCATTACACCAGTTTTAGACATTGTAGGTGATGTGTTTTCGGAGTCTAGTCTTACCCCTGACTCTTTACCTCCAGCTCCTGTTAAACCTGACAGATATTACAGGGTTCCTGACTCTCATAAATTCCTTTTTAAAAACCCTGCTGCAGACCCAGAAACTATTTTGCAGGGTCCCAAAGGAGTTAAGGCTTCTGCTGCAAAAAACCCTACCCCCTCTGACAGAGATTCTAGGGCACTGGATAGATGGGGAAAAAAAGGTTTACATATCTGCTACCTTGGCTAGAAGGGCCTTAAACTGTCAGTTTCATATGCTCACATATCAGCAACATGTCATGGCATTGCTTAAACAGAAAATGTTATAAAACTCTAAATGTGCAGAAAACAAGGAAATGCAGGATTTATTGCATGCAGCTGAACAAGTTGGAAAGCATACTTTGCAATGTGGTTTTGATTCTTTGGAGGCCTTCTGCAGGGCCCCAGTTACGGGTTCTGTAATTAGGAGGCATGCTTGGTTAAAGGAACAAAATCTGCCTGATCATGTCAAAGTTAAATTATTGGATGCACCTTTACAGCATGATACTTTGTTTGGTGTTAAGGCAGAAGAGGTGTTAAAGAAAATGGAGGACAAAGCTAAATCTATGCAAACTGTCAAAGATTTTGTACAAATACAGCCATCTAGGTTTAGTAGACACTGGCCAACAAAGAATTGGTCCTTTCCTGTGTCAGACAGACCTCAAAAGGGGCAGATCCAGACACCCTAGAGGCAGATCCCAGGCGCAAGGTTCATACAGGTCAAAGCAATGGGGTGCTTCTACCTCCAAAGTTGGAGAAGACAAATCACAACCATACAGGAAACAGTCCCAATGACTTCCCCCTGCCTGCACCAAGCACTTATCTCCTGGCAGCACCCTTAGGGGCAAAATTAGCACTTTTTTTCTCAAAATTGGCACATTATAACCCAGGACAAGTGGGTTCTATACATCGTGTCACAAGGGTACAAGTTCCATTTCCATACCCTGCCAAAGGCAAATGGCTGGCCAGATCTGCCAAATCAATGGGCAGAGGCAGAAAAACAAGTCTCATCCATCATGGACATGGGGGCCATTCAACAAGTACCAGAGCTAGAGCAGGGACAAGGATTTTACTCAAGACTGTTCTTGGTACCCAGAAAGGACAAGGCCTGGAGACCAATACTGGACCTGTCTACATTCCTGGATATACCAAAATTCAAGATGTTGACTTTGCAGCAGCTTCTGCCCATGCTGGGCAAGAACGCTTGGCTTGTGACTCAAAAGAGGCATACCTGCATGTCCCAATCAGACAATTATGCAGAAGATACCTCCGATTCAAGGCTGGCTCAATGCATTGCCAATTCCCTGCACTGCTCTTTGGCTTATCTACTGCGCCCAGAGTCTTTACAAAGTGCCTGGCACCAGTAATTGCATTCTGCAGACAAAGAGGAATACAAATATATCCTTACTTGGACGACCGTCTAATTCAAGCAGAGAACAAGGACATTCTTCTACAGCATCTGGCATTTGTGAAAAGACTTCTAACATGCCTAGGGTACACAGTCAACGAAAAGAAATCAAAACTAGTACCCACTCAAGAGGTAATATTCCTGGGTGCAAACTTAAATACAACTACCTAGATGGCTTATCTCACGCCAGACAAACAAAGGCAACTGACTACCTATTTCAAAATGTTGTCAACAAAGATCTGCAAGAAAAATTCTGCAGGCTTTGGGCTTCATGGCATCCTGCATTCTACTAATTCCATATGCAAGACTGCATATGAGGAAACTTCAGTGGTACCTAAAAAGTGTTTGGACTCAACATTGCCACAGCCTGGAAACATTGAATGTTAAGTTGTCTATCTCGCCTTCATTCTTGCTGGATGGGTTCGGAGCCGACCTCGGCTCCGACTCGGCCACTCTAAAAGCTCGAGAGTTGGTTCCACCGGCTCGAGGCTCCCCTTATATCCCACAATGCTAGGCGAGAGTTACCTCAGATCTCGTTTGCCGCTACAGCTATCGAGGTTGGTTTTCTACCGGTTCTTGGTAAGTGACTTTTTCTTGTGTAATTTAGTCTATTAAAACCTCTTTAATTTTAATATTTTTACTTATTTCCCTTAGTTTAAGAGAAATTTTTATCCCCTTCTAAAAAATTCCTGTTTTTTTCCCTCAAGAACTTTAGGTTCTTCCCTTGGGCCTATTGGCCTTTTTCTCTTCCCTAGGGAGTGTGTGTATTATTTTTATTTTAAAAAAATCTAGTTAGTGGTTTTATTATAATTTAAACTTGACAGGGTGTAATTAGTGTGTGTGTGTGTGTGTTTGATTACACCTTCTTAAAAATGTCTAAGGAAGCAAAGGTCTCCGGATTCAAGAAGTGTGATGCGTGCTGTCAGAAAATGTCTCTGACAGACGCTCACACTTCTTGTGTCTACTGTCTGGGACCTTTGCACCTGCAGGACTCCTGTGCTGTGTGCCATGGCTTCAGCCCCAGGGTCCTGCAGGAAAGAAAAAATAAATTGATCTTGAGGGGCTTACTCAAGCCAGAGGATTCCCTTTCTGTTTCTACTGGGAAGCCCTCTAAGGCATCTAGGTCTTCGTCTCCGACAACTGAGCCGAGACCTAAGGTTTCTAAACCTCTGCCTACATCGGCTCCGGCTGGAGCCGATGAGTCTCAGTCCACAGTTTCTGTGGTTCCTCGGCTCCGGGGCGAGGTATTAAGTTCCGTGTCGGCTCCACCAGACCTTCGGAGCCGCCAACTAGGAAGAGGTCCAGGTCACCATCTCTTGGCCCCGTTCATTCGGCTCCAGGATCTCCCCTGCTGTCTGAACGAGCCAAAGATCTCACTCCTCTAGGTCATCGAGGGTGTCGGGTCATGACCTTCGGAGGGTAGTGAGTGGACGTCTTAAGGCCGAGGCACTGGCCCAGATCCTTCAGAGCCCGGCTCATCAGTTGATGCCTGCCCGGTCCATCAACATATTCCTCCTTCGACTCTCTTGAGCTCGGAGCGGGTCGCGTCGAACAGAGACTGTGATAGCGTCGGAGCCGATACAATTGTCTTCGGCTCCGTCGGCTCCGATTTCTTCCTTGGAAGAATCTCAGCGCCGGACTTCCTCGTCGGCTCCGAGGGGTGAGTGGTATCGGACCCTTGTCCGACCCCTCTCCCTCTCGGTGCTTGGCGCTGGTGAGTTCGGCTCCGACATCGGCCTGGGAGCCATCACTGTCGGTGCCGAGGGGTTCTTAGCTTCTCGGGCGGGGACCTCTGGCTCTGCCTGACAGGGGTGCATTCGAGGTCATGCGGAGTGTGTTAGAGCCTGGCTCTACTCCACAGTCGGCTCCGTCCGCCTCCCTCTACAGTGCCTCAGGTTAAGTCGACTCACTCCCTCATCCCGGACCGCAGAGAGCCAGCTCCTCAGGAACCCCTGTGGGATTTCATCCTCTTCCGAGGCCTCTCCTGATTTGGCAGAAGAGCCCCTCGGAAGAGGAAGTGTAAGAGGAAACACATTGACTCACCTGAGTCCATCACGTCAGACACAGATTTGGATGATTCTGAGGGTTCCCCGTTCCCCTTCTGAAGATGTCTCATTTGCAGACATTCTGGAGATCCTCAAACAGAGGGGAATTGGCCAGCCCTCAACCCTTCGGAGGACGAATCTGTGTATCTTGAGGCGTTTGGCTCTCGCCCTTCCACCTCCTGGGTGTCTCCCCTTGACCCCTCATGCAGGTGGTTGCTAAGAAGGCATGGACGGCTCCTGATTCAGTGGACCCCACTCCCAGGAGACCCTCCAAGTTCATAACGGCACCAGCAGACAAACAGTTCTTAACAAAAGGAGTTTCTGTGGATGCTATGGTGGTAGCTGCTGCCACTAAGAAGGAGCTAGCTGATCCTTCAGTACCTGTCCATCCACCTAACAAGGAAGCTAGGTCCATGGACAGGTACGGGAAGCGGATGTTCTCGTCAGCGACATTTACCATGCGTTCGCTGAACTACCTGTGCCATTTCACTCGTCTTCAAAGGGACTTGATCAAGGAAGCGAGTGAAATGTTAAAGGACCCTACAGCTGCGGGTTTCCAAGATAAGATGAACACGCAGCTGGCTACCCTTAACTCCATAACCAACTCCTCCATGCGCCTTCTTTCTTACGGCTGATGGAGCGAGCAGAGCCGCAGGGACAGGTGTGGCCTTACGTAGGCATGCCTGGATGCGGCTATGCAATTTTGCGGACCTTCAAGACGTCTTTCACTAACTCCCGTTTAATGGATCATCCCTCTTTGGTCCTCAAGTGAAAGAAACCTTGACTAGGTGCGAAACTGATGGCAAGACCCTTTCTGCCGTCGGAGTCCGTTTTTCTACTCCTTCTAGGCCTTACCCCAAAGGCCAGAAAGGTGGAAAGATGTGGTTCCGTAAACAATCTCAAGGGACTGCGCCTGACGACAGAGTCGTTTCCCGCCAGAGGCAGAGGCGGGAATAACAATGGTAGATGTCGCCCTAGGGGCAGGGGGTCCGCAGAACCAGGGCAATCGAAGCCTTCCTGACAAGCCCTTTCAGCATCCCTGAGGTGTTGCCCGACTGCCCATCTTCGGAGGCAGTCGGGGAAGATTGTCACTGTACCCAGAAGCCTGGCTATCCCTGACTCAAGACAAATGGGTACAGTCCATCATTTCCAAGGCTATTCTATCCCCTTTTTCGCATTCCAAATCAGTCAAAAATCCCTTCCAGATGTTCCACCGCTCAAAGGGATCTAGCGGTTTTGGAGATTTCAAAACTGCTTGCAAAAGAGCAATTCAGCCAGTTCCAGCAGACCAGCAAGGATCCGGAATCTACTCAAGGTTCTTTTTAGTTCCAAAGAAAACAGGGGACTGGAGACCAATTTTGGATCTCAGTGTCTTGAACAGATCAGTCAAGAAAACAAGATTTCGGATGGTCACGCTGCAATCCATCCTTCCCCTTTTGGGCAAAGGAAACTGGATGTGCTCTATAGACCTTCAGGATGCGTACTATCACGTAAAAATGAACAGATGCTCCAGAAGATTCCTCCGCTTCAGGCTGGGAACCAGTCATTTTCAGTTCAGGGCCCTGCCCTTTGGTCTCACCACTGCCCCCCGGGTGTTTACCAAATGCATGGCAGTGGTAGCTTCTCACCTGAGACGACAAGGATTCCAGGTGTTTCCATATTTGGACGACTGGCTCCTCACAGCTCCCACCAAGCATCTCCTTCTGATGGCCAGGGATTACACTTTTCGCATTTGTCAAAAGCTGGGTATTTCAATAAATTGCGAAAAGTCTGTTTTGTCGCCTTGTCACTATTACCTACATAGGCAAATCTAGATACAGTAAACATGTCTGAGACTAACACATCAGAGAATAACAGACATTCACAAACTGGTATCACTCCTTTTCAACAACAACAGAATCAAAGCCAGGTTAGTTCTGAAAGTGTTGGGAATTATGGCAGCGGCCATACCTCTGCTTCCATTAGCCAGATTCCACATGCGGATCCTTCAATGGATGCTCTTTACTCAATGGTCATACCAGCAACTTCCAATGTCTCACACCATTATGATCACGCAAGTGCAAAAATCATCTCATGTGGTGGATGTCTTCCCTCAGCTCTTGTTGGGAAGACCCTTTGTTCCACCTCCTCCGGTTGCTACTCTGACAACGGATGCCTCCCCGCTCGGGTGGCCCGTGCATTATCAGGGCAGGACGGTCCAGGGCACATGGCAACCAAACGAATGCCACTTGCACATAAATGTTCTGGAGATGAGAGCAGTGCTTTTAGCGTTGCAAGCCCTTCAAGACTCTCTTCCCTTGGGAACGATTGCAATCCAAACAGACAATATGTCTGTAGTGTGGTACATCAACAAACAAGGCGGAACCAGGTCATACCCCCTGTGTCGAGAAGCACTCAGACTGTGGCAATGGGCGATTTCTTCTCAGCGGTTTCTGATAGCAATGCACATCCCCGGAAAGTCCAATCAAATTGCGGACAAGTTGAGCAGAGCTATACTCATGCCTCACGAGTGGTCTCTGAAAGACTCTGTAGTGAGAGAAATTTTTCTCAAGTGGGGTCAGCCTTGCTGCGATCTTTTTGCTACTCCCCAAAACAGCAAGTACAGAGAATATTTCACTCTATTCCCTTTACCAGGCCAACCCAGCAGAGACGCTCTAGTCCAAGTTTGGCCCCGGGGACTTCTGTATGCATTTCCTCCCTTCCCACTAATCTCTCAAGTGATACAGAAAGCTATCGCTCAGAAGGCCTCATTGATCCTCATTGCTCCTTACTGGCCTCGACAAGTGTGGTTCCCCTTTCTACATCGTTTTCTTTTGGAGCGACCGTGGAATCTGGACCTAGTTCCAGATCTTTTGATCCATCAGTCGGGTCAGTTTCATCGCTCCCTCCCCTCTCTGAACCTCACTGCTTGGTTCCTCCAGTTCCAACCCTAGCCAGGCTTCCTCCATTATCTCACTCTGTTAGAGATATTTTGATAGCTTCGCATAAATCTTCCACTCGGAAGATTTATTTGAGTAAGTGGAAACGCTTCACATATTGGGCTCAAGGAAAGGACATAGATCCTTTCACTGCTTCCATCCAATTAGTCCTTGATTTTCTAGCTGAACTCTTCCATGCAGGTTCATCTCCCTCTACACTTAAAGTTCAATTGGCAGCTATTTCTAACTTTCATGTGGGTATTTCTGAATCTGCCTTAATGTCCCACAAGCTTTGCAAAGCCTTTTTGAAAGGAGTTTTTCTTCTCAGACCTCCTATAAGAAATCCTCCTTCTCCTTGGGACCTAAATTTAGTTCTTGCTTCTTTGATTCTCCCCTTTCGAACCTGCAGTCTCCTGTTCTTTAAAATTATTATCATGGAAGACTCTTTTTCTGGTAGCTATTACATCAGCTAGAAGAGTTTCAGAGCTTCAAGCACTCAGCTGTCGTCCTCCTTATCTTTTGTTTCATAAGGACAGAGTATCCTTACGAACTAACCCGTCCTTTTTGCCTAAGGTGGTCTCGACGTCAAATCTAAATCAAAGCATTGATCTACCTGTCTTTTTTCCAGAATACTCCAATAGGTCTGAACAAAAATTACACTGCCTGGATGTTCACCGTCAATTGAGGTACTACTTGGATAGAACAAAACAGTTCAGAAAATCTGATCAGCTGTTTGTCTCCTATGCGGAAAGCAGAAAGGGACTTTCAGTTTCAAAGGTATCATTATCCAGATGGCTAACATCTTTGATTTCCCTTGTATATGAAATTAGACATCAAAAGCTGCCTAATAAACCTAAGGCCCATTCCACCAGAGCTTTGGCTACTTCTTTAGCCTTCCAAGACAGACTGCCTATTGACACCATTTGTGCAGCTACTTGGGCTACTCCTCACACTTTCATTTCTCATTATAAGTTGGATTTAGCTTCTAGGCATAGAGCTAACTTTGGTTCCACTGTTCTCAGGAGTCTGTTCCGTTAGGCCACCGGGACAAGGTGCTAGGGACGGTCCCATCCAGCAAGAATGAAGGCGAGATAGACAACTTAACATATAGAAGTTATGTTCTTACCATAACGTTCCATGTTAGTTGTCTTCTTCTCGCCTTCTTCGGCCCCACCCTCCTTCCCCTGGCCTGGACAGACCTAGAGGAGTTGTGATTGTGACCTCTCTTTCTACCACCTCTTTCTTAGACATATGCTATTATGCATATTTCTTGGTTCAGGATGTAGGTCACCCTTCTTTCTTCCTGTTGTTAGAGGTGGACTCTGTTTACAGTTATACTGTTACTATTATAAGCTGGGGTTAGCTTACAAACGAGATCTGAGGTAACTCTCGCCTAGCATTGTGGGATATAAGGGGAGCCTCGAGCCGGTGGAACCAACTCTCGAGCTTTTAGAGTGGCCGAGTCGGAGCCGAGGTCGGCTCCGAACCCATCCAGCAAGAAGAAGGCGAGAAGAAGACAACTAACATGGAACGTTATGGTAAGAACATAACTTCTATTTACTCTCATTCCCTGCATATAACAGGAGTTTCGATGGTGGGCAAAGACTTGTCACCAAAACAAGGGACAGCCATTCACATTACCCCCAGCCAGGCAGACACTAACAACGGATGCATCAGATTATGCCTGGGGGGCCCACATGGCAGGAAGATGCATTCAGGGCACATGGTCCTCAAGCCAAATGCATCTACATATCAATCAAAAAGAGATGCTAGCTGTTCAGAATGCCCTGACAGCCTTCAAGGACCTAATTCATCTGGGACAACTACTGATAAAGACAGACAACACCACTGTCATGTGGTATATAAACAAGCAGGGGGGGCACACATTCTTACCCCCTTTGCAGACTAACCATGACCTTGTGGGACACAGCATTAACTTACCAAGTACATCTGCAGGCACAATTCCTGCCAGGAAGGGAAAATACTCTGGCAGAAGAACTAAGCAGAAACCTCATGGATCCCCACGAGTGGCAGCTGGATCCACAAGTCTTCAGCATGATAACAAGGAAATGGGGATGCCCGGACATAGATCTATTTGCTTCCCCCTCACAACTACCAACTAAAAAGATTCTGCACAAGGACTTATCACAGACAAACATGGAAAGTGGACGCCCTGTCTTTCGGCTGGAAAAACCTGTCAGTATATGCCTTTCCCCCACTGCCTCTCCTCCCCAAGGTACTCCTAAAGGTCAGACGGGAGAAGCCAAAAATGATACTGATTGCCCCAGACTGGCCCTGTCAGTACTGGTTTCCAATCCTAAAGAACTTGTCTCAATGCCCAGCTTGGACCTTACCTCAAATACCTTATCTACTGTCCCAGCAAAACAATCAGATCCTGCACAGCCAACTCAGGACTTTAAACCTGGCAGCATGGCGGATAATGTAGTCATACAAAACACACCTCTCAGTAAAGCTGTGATGGATGTCATTTTGGAGGCCAGAAGGTCTAGTACTAGAAAATCTTATGCTGGAAAATGAAAGAGATTCTGTGCTTGGAATCGAGCACAAGGAACTGATACAGCTGTGCCAAATATTCCTCAGATTTTGCAATACTTAACTGAGGTGCTGGGCAAAGGCCTATCTTTCAACTATTAAAATTCATGCCTCTGCCATTTCGGCTCATTACAATACAGAGCCACCAATCTTTTCTCATCCCTTATTAAAGCAGTACCTCAGAGGAGCCAGAAATTTAAGGCCTCCAAGGAGATCGCCAGTGCCTGCATGGGACCTCAACTATGTCTTGGAAAAACTCACCCTGCCTCCTTTTGAGCCAGCTGCTACTGCTGATATAAAGTTTTTATCTTGGAAAACAGCTCTGCTCCTAGCAATAACTTCTGCAAGACGAGTTTCAGAGCTACAGGCACTCATGGCTGTGGAACCTTTTATCATTTTTTATCCAGACAGGGTCTATCTGAGGACAAACCCAACATTTATGCCTAAGGTGGTGTCCAGTGTGGCTCTTAACCAAACTATTCATCTGCCAACTTTTTATCCAAATCCACTGAACAAGGGGGAGAGAATTCTGCATTCTTTGGACGTACACAGACAGCTTAGATTCTACTTGGACAGAACCAAAGTTTTCAGAAAGACAGAGCAATTACTAGTGGCATATGCTGCAGGATCACAAGGAAAGGCTATCTCAAAGCAGACTATTTCAAAGTGGATAGGCCACTGCATTCGTTTCTGCTACTTACACCATGGCAAGCCAGTGCCTAAGGGCATTAGGCCACATTCAACCAGAGCTGTAGCCACTTCAGCAGCCTTTCTCAGGGGGGTACCAACCAAGGACATTTTAGAGGCTGCTACTTGGAGTTCAGTGCACACCTTTACAAAGCACTGTCATCTGCCCTCTACTCTAAATCCAGGGCAGGCTTTGCCACTGCAGTTCTGCAGGGCCTCATAGCCGCTCCTAATGCTGTTTAGCTCCAGCTCCCAACCATAGCTTTGGGACTGTACCCAAATGTAATGACTGCAACAGTGAAACACGAAGAACATAGTGCAGTTGTGTACACTTACCATAAATGTAGATGTTATAGTGTATTCACTGTTGCAGTCCAGGTTACCCACCCGCCATCCCCCTTTCTTCTGATGGAACCTATCTTTCCTTCTCTGATTATACAACCTATGTGGTGTATTTGCTTGTAGACGAAGGTGAAGTTTATATTGATGCATGTATTTATATATATATATATATATATATATATATATATATATATATATATATATAAATTTTGGCTACCCTTTTAGGGGGCACCTAACATCTAGGGCAAGAAAAACGGCATCTGCCTCATCTTTTATACCCCCTGACGGCCTGACGTTAGGGAAGGGGTGACAGCAGCCGACGCAGGACCCAGGACTTTGGAATTCAGGCCGACTGAGGGCAACCTGCCAGCAGGATTACCCAAATGTAATGACTGCAACAGTGAATACACTTGAACATCTACATTTATGGTAAGTGTACACAACTGTACTTTGCAAAGGCAAAGATAATTTTGGTTTGTATTATGTGAGTGTTTTTTTTCCAGGGATATGAAGTTTCCTGCACTTTTGTAGATAAGATCACATCTTAAGTAAGCATTACTGAGGTTGTTTGAGATGGGGATAGTAAGCTTGTCACTGTGGTGCAAAGACTATTAACTAGGGTTGTTAGGAAGTTCCAAGGCAGATGGTATAGGGATGGGATGAGAAATCAGGACTTACTCTTACTTGAGTGAAGAGAGATAATGGGATATACTATGCATGTCTGAACCTTAAGAGAACATATCAGGAAAATTAGATGAAAAGGAAAAACAAATAGGGAGGAGAGGGGACAGTTTTCAAATTGAAGACTCATACTTCAAACTGGAGATTAGAAGAGAATATTTTTGTAGAAGTTATGAGTGATAAGTGAATGCACCTCCTAAATTGGTTGTGGAGTGTAAAAGTCTTAAAAAAAATCGCTAGGATAAGCGTAGTGGTGTGCAGGTGGAATTGCATTATGGGGTGTGAGTAGCAGTGGAATGCTAGAATCCAGCAGATAAATTGTAAAGTATCCAGCCTTCAGGTGATACTCCAGGTGCAGACTTTCCATTCAGTTTGTTTTAGAGTGATATACTCCTAATGGCTCAGCACTATGTGACAAGTCATGTATTTTGATGGCAGTAGAAGTGAGTAGTCCATCTTCTTATCCAGTGTGCTGAAGAATGTTACATTTCATGCTGTTTTGAATTTTTAGCAAAATAGGAAAATCTTTTTCTCGTGTAGTAAATTTCATTTCTTGTTTGCCAGAGTTTTTCCTTCCACTGAGGATTTTCTTATGATTTTCAATGTGATAATAAGATTGGATACATGTCTGCTTGAAAAATCATCTGAGAATAACCTATATCATTAATCACATGTGACTGAAGCAGTAGTTCTTCAAAACTGTTGCAAAGTGAATTTCAACGTAAAGCTGTCAAACAGCAGCTAGTTACTGTGATCTGTAAAAGTGAAAAAAAATGCTCAGGAGAGCATTGCTTTTTACAGTGTTAAATCTCCTTGCATCTTGTTATGTGAAGGGGGGGGGCTTTGCCATCACCCCCCTGTACTTATGTGTAGCAGAGATTAAGACTTTACCCTTAAAAAATGCACATCTACTTGAATTTCTCAGAGTAGTGGCTCTTTATAGGGGTCGCCTACCCCCTGGATCTCCAGAAAGTACTTTTTTTTACAGAGAGGGTTGCAGACCTGTGAAATGGACTTCTAAAATAGGTGTTGGAGATGGAACCCACAGAGACATTTCAACAAGGTATAGGACTGGTAGAATGGACCGCGGTGGTGGTGCTGCGGTAGCGTTGTCGCCTCACAGTAAGACGCTGTCCGGTTCGACTTTCAGCTAGAGCGTCTTCTGCGTGGAGACATGCATGAATGGGCATACCTTCGTTGAAGGTTGTGCATTAGGGCTGTCAACTCAGCACGTAAAAATCAACTGCCAATCATTAGCGGACCGGAGTTCCGCTGTGGTGACCACTAACCGGGAAAAAACGAAAGACACAACAACATAGGACAGGTAGAAATGACAAATGCATTGGAGAGGGTAGACTAAGACTAAATAATCTTACTGTCTATTTGTGTCATCAGGCATACCAAAGTAATGTATTATAAAATGCTTTAACAATTTGATTTTTCCACCATTTCAGAAAGTATGGTGTTCACTGTAATGTTGTTTCTTAAGCTGCGGTTGGAAAAGTGTGCATGTTGGAGGAGGCATTCTACCTAGCCTCCACCTCTACTTTCCCTTTAGCCTTTTTCCATCCTGCAGAAGCATTGACTCCAAGTGTAATAACTTGGTTTCTCTAAGTTCAAATAGACACCACTGCATGAGTAGCACCCTTTCTGTGTTTGTTGCCTAGGCCAACCAATATTGTGAGGCCTTTTAATGTATGCTTTGCCAGGAATCTAATGAACCAAATCTGTCAGCCTTCTGCAGTGGTTGACTGTTGGGTTCTCATCTTTTGATGTGTTGTGCTCAGCACATTTCTGAATTAACATTGTTTCTGCTGCAGAGGAGATGCAAACATATACATATGTTGTCTCTCTTTAGCCTAAAAGGGCATGCACAGTCTTCATGCTACCCACTTCTTTTCTCTCATTCAGATCTTGGGTGTAATCGTGGCTGTAGATTATCAGTGCATACCATTCCACCGGAATTGTGGCATTCCATCCAAGACCTCGCAAATTCCTCAGCTAGGTCACTAGATATTGTCAGTGGACTAGTGGCACAAAATAACAGCCAAACAAACTTTTTACACTCCTCTCAGATACTTCTACATGATCTTACTACTAGTAACAATGTACTAGATCTACTGATCACTGACTGACTTGTTAACCCTTTTCTACAATGTGATGTTCAACGACATACATCTGCTACAGGTACGAATACTACGAATTCCACTGGTTACACAAATACTTGCAAGGCACTACTGTTTAAACTCGAGAGATTGCTAGTTACATTTAAAAATATCAAATATGACAATTTTTATTTTATCAGCTGCCTACATAATAAAATTGTTCCTATGGGACTGCGATTTTCAAAATTCCCAAACAGGACTATTATGCACTCTTCTCTTTATGCAGACTTAGTGTCTGTCTTCAACGAAGTGGAACTGCAAGTTATTTGTGTTTTACTGGCACATAACCTAAGTAAAAATGGATGATCTAAAAGAGGAAATTTCTGATCTACACGCTTCATACTTCCATTCTTCAACACCCTGCCTTTCCGCAATTTCAACACATTCTTAAAGGGATTCCCTCATGGATTGCAAGGCATCTTGTCACCATTATTAACAGGAAAAAACACAAACTGCAGCGTGACTTCATCCAGTACCAAAAGCAACAAGCCTACCCATTGAAATCTGAACGGTGTCTTAGTCTACAATCACTTCACTTCCATGTAACATTTCCAGTAGAGTATTAACCACAACTCCTAACTCTCCTTTACAGCAACCAAGTACTGCCAATGTAGGATTACAAGTGGCTCCCACTCTCCCACAGCATCAACCAAGAAATTCTTCTAATTTAATGCCATCTGAGAATCCTACTAATCCACAAAATGTTGATGCAAACGATGAACAACAGAATAACAAGAACTGCATTATTAATAATAACTGCATTAGTGAAAGTAATTTTTTCCCACAGGAACAACAGAACTCCAGATGTGAAGTTGTTCTATCTCGCCATTTATTCTTACAGATGGGTTCGGAGCCGATCCTCGCCTCTGAGTCGGCCTACTACAAAGCTCGAGGTCTTCAGATAGCTTGAGGCCAAGTCCCTATCCCATGATGCATCTAGAGTTACCTCAGATCTAGTTTGCTGCTGCAATAGATCGGAGGTTCTCGCTATCTCGGGCCAGTAAAAACTTTATTTCTTCTAATATTTTTCAATTCATTGATAATTCTTTCTACTTGTTAGTTTTAGATTCTTAGATAAGCTCTTACAGCTTTGTTGTGTAGTTTCCCTTACCCTTGGTGTGCTATTTTCTTAAATTACTATTTGGCCTTTTTTTTCTTAGGCCTAATTTAGATTATAATGTGTGCTTAGATAGTATTATATTGTGTGCTTAGATAGTGACCTTTTTGTCACAACTTTAAAATAATTAGAGTTAAAGTTTAGACTTTAGTGTGTGATATTGGAGTGTAAAGTATTGTTGTGTGCCTTTAGATAGTGACTTTCAGTCACAACTTTGATATTTCTTCAGTTAGATAAATACTTTTGTGTGTGTGTGAGTTCTGTTTAGCCCATAGTTTTTATAGGGCTTGTTTAATCATTGTTGTTTGGGTGTGTCCAGTTTTTCAAATATGGCTGACCAAGACAAACACCCTAAGTCAGGATTTCAAAAATGTGGGCAGAAAATTTCTGTCACCGACAGTCATGTAAACTGTGTTTATTGTTTGGGAGCATTGCATCTCCAAGAAAGCTGCTCCATATGTCATTTCTTCTCTTCTAGGGTTCTCCAGGAGAGAAAGAGAAAACTGATTGACAGGGGTTTACTGAAACCTTCTTTCCAGGAGGCTTTGAGCGACCAAGATGGGTCCAGTAAGTCCTCAGTCTTCCAAGACTTCTACATCTGAATCAAAAAAATCAAAAAAGTCTTTGACATCAGCTCCACAGACCTCGGAGCTGACAGTCTTATTCTTTCGGAGCTGGTCCCCGGTTTTGGAACCGGTATCTGAAATACCAAAATCTCCAATTTTACAGTCGGTACCACCTTCGATCCATTCATTTTGGTCTTCGATTAGCCTTTCTGATTTGGATGTGGATCGTGTGGTGCAGAAGCTTTTACAGACTCCTGCCTTTACTAAATTCTTATTGGCTCTGACCCAAGCGGCTTCGGAGCCAAAGACCCTTTTACCAGCTACTACTCTTCCTCCTCTAAGCCATACCGGTCCTTCGGCGTGAGAGGAGTCGGACTTGTTGATCATGGAGCCTTCAGAGCTGATGCCTGTTCCAGTGTCTTCTGCTCTGTTTACTCTGACGTCATTGGCGCAAATCGAGGAATCTAGGAGTCGACACTCTCTGGGTGGGTCCAGGGAAGATAGTCGGACCGACTTGTTGGTTCTGACTCTGCCTCTCAGGGCTTCAGCTCGGATGAGCTTGGCTCCTACCTCTGCCTCAGAGCCCACTGTCCAGGTGCCGGGGGTATCGACGGTTTCCTGGATCCGTCAGTTCCTTCGCATTGGAGCAGAGGTGCCTTTGAATCCATGAGGAGAGTTATGTCTCCTAAGAGACATCTTCGATCTCAGGTTCGGCTTCTTCCTCCCCTAAAGTGCTTGTGTCTGCTTTTGCTTCACAGATCCTTGCTAAGTGTAGAGACCCAGAGCCTCAGGAAGCCCCATTGGGTGGCCCATGCTCTTCAGAAACCTCACCAGAAGCTCCCACTAATAAGGTTCCCAGGAAGAAAGTCTGTAAGAGGAAGCATCTAGACTCCCCTGACATCTGATACCAGCTTGGATGAATCAGAAGGGTCCCCATGGTCTCCCTCTGAGGATATCTCATTTGTTGAGATACTAGAAATCTTAAGGCAGAGGGGCGACTGGCAGTCCACCAACCCTACTGAAGATGAGTTTGTTCACCTGAAGGCTTTTAGGTCTCAGCCCTCCACCTCTTGGATGTCTCCGCCCTTCCATGAGCTTATGCAGCTGGTCTTGCGAAGGGTGTGGGAGTCTCCGGACACCTTGGAGCCTGTCCCTAGGAGGCCTAATAAATTTATGTCTGCTCTCCAGGAAAATCTTTTCTGACCAAAGGTGTGCCAGTTGATGCCATGGTGGTGGCGGCGGCGGCAGCCACCAAAAAGGAAATTTCAGAAACTTCCTCTTCTATCCATCCTCCTAACAGAGATGTTAGGATCATGGATAGATGTGGAAGTGCACTTGCAGTTCAGCGACTTTTGCACTGCGTTGACATAACTATCTAACCCATTTTATGAGACTGCAAAGAGATCTCCTTAAAGCGCTGGGAGATGCTCTTCAGGGTACAGTAGCTGCAGGAGCTTCAGATAAAGTTGCTTCCCAGCTTGCTACCCTCAACTCCATAGTTAACTCGTCCATGCACCTCATTTCGCATGCAGCTGATGGAACGAGCAAGGCAGCGGGTACAGGAATTGCTCTTAGGAGACACTCCTGGATGCGCTTGTGTTCCCTCGTGGAGCCCTTCAAGTCATCCTTTGTAAATACACCTTTTGATGATGACGCGTCCCTTTTCGGGCCCAAAGTTAAGGAAACTTTGACTAGGTGTGAGCAGGAAGGAAAGACTCTGTCTGCCGTCAGAGTCCATTTTTCCACCCCTACCAGACCCTACCCCAAGGGTCAAAAGGGAAGAAATATGTGGTTCTGAAAAGCCCTAGGAGCCTTTCAGGACACATGTGGTGAATCCCCCTCCAGGGGCAGATGAGGGGGCAATAATGAAAGATGCAGCCCTCGTGGCAGAGGGGGTCCGTAAAACCAGGGTGACAGAGATCACTTCTTTGGGAAGCCCTGCCAGCGCTCCTGAAAGGAGGCCCGACTGTCCTACTCTGGAGGCAGTCGGGGGTCACTTATCCTTGTATCCAGATGCCTGGCTCAAAATAACAAATGACAACTGGGTACAAAGTATCATTTCCAGAGGATATTTCATTCCTTTCGCCACACCCCCTTCACTGACAAGAAAAATCTGGGACGTTCCACCCAGTTACAGGGAAAAGGCAACAATAGAGGTCCGATTGTTGCTAACAAAACGAGTCATCCAACCAGTCCCAGCAGACCAGACAGGATCTGGAACTTACTCAAGATTCTTTTTAGTTCCAAAAAAGACAGCAGACTGGAGACCTGTATTGAACCTCAGCAGGCTAAACAAATCTGTCAAGAAAGAGAAGTTTCAGATGGTCACGCTTCAGTCTGTGCTTCCAGCTGGCAGCCAATCTTTACCAGTTTTGAGCCCTGCCTCTTGGTCTCACTACAGCCCCAGAGTGTTCACCAAATGTATGGCAGTGGTCACAGCTCACCTGAGACGTTTAGGATTCCAGGTGTTTCAGTGCCTAGACAATTGGATCCTCACCCCCACCACTAGGCATCAACTCATTCAAGCCAGGGACACCACTCTTTCACTCTGCAGCCAGCTGGGCATTACAATAAACTCAGAAAAATCTGCCTTGTTGCTATCGCAACATACCGTTTTTATTGGAGCAGAATTGGACACCACCACGCTGAGACTTCCACTAGAAAGAGTCTTACTACTCTGTCAGCAGGTTGCAATCTGATATCCAAAAACAAGGCTCCAGCATCAGAAGTACTAAAATTGTTAGGCATGATGGCAGCTACAATTTTGGCCATACTGCTGGGTCACATGCACATGCGGATTCTGTAATGGATGTTGTTCACTCAATGGTCTTACCAAAAGCTCCCCATTTCTCCCCTTATAATGATCACAAACTCATGCAGAAAGGATCTTCAGTGGTGGTTGACCTCTCTTCATGTCACGATAGGTCATCACTTTGTTCTACCCCCACCAGCGGCCACAGTGACCACGGATGCTTCCCTGATAGGTGGGGGGGGGGCACTTTCAGGGAAGAACAGCCCGAGCACATGGACCGATCAAGAGACACACCTGCATATCAATGTCCTAGAGATGAGAGCAGTACTTTTAGCATTGCAGTACTTCCAGGACTCTCTTCCTCTGGGTACAGTTGCCATTCAGACAGACAACATGTCAGTGGGGTGGTACTTGAACAAACAAGGAGGAACCAGGTCCTATCCCCTTTGCCGTGAGGCTGTAAGAGTATGGCAGTGGGCTGTATCCACCCAGAGCTTTCTGTTAGCAATGCACGCTTTGGCGGGCTTTTCTGGCTATAGAGAACTCAGCACAGCTCCTCGTGGTGTCCAGCAGAGTTCCTAGAGCAGCAGAGACCAGAAAAGACAAACTTTCCAGATTCTAAGTATTTTTTCTGCATTTTCGACTTTTTAAGCCTTTCGATTGCTATTTCTGCCTGTTTTATTCTGTTATTACCTGTTTTTACTGTTTTTAATAGCTTGAATTGTTTGTTGCACTTGCTTGTTTAAGTTTTGCTTAAAAGTTAAACAACAGGCTAATACACTCAAGTGTACTAGCTTTTGATAGCAATTAGTCGAAAAACACAGCATTTATTGTATTTTCTGCCTTTCTGAAAAAAACTTGAAAAAAACAAACAAAAAAATACTCTTGTTTTCCATACTTTCCTAATAGTTTGTTCCAGTGATCAGATTTGCTGATCCCTGGGCTTTGTCTTGGTTCCTGTGTTTCTCCATTTTCCTTGTTTGGTCAAGGGTAGTTTCTTTACTCACTAGTGGGAGTAGGGAGTACTGAGCTGCCTGTTTGTCCTCAGAGGAGTGGTTTAAGGCAGTAACTTGTAGTTTATTGGCCATTTTGGGTCATTTCCTGTCTTTTCCAGCCCCTGCTATAAAGCTTAGCGCATTAGCGATTTAGCGGAGTTGCCACTGTTGCACACTAGGGCAGCGGCGGTTAAGCAGGTTTAAACTATTCGGGCTACCTAAAGTCCACTCTTCAAATTTTCCCTTAAAACTACCTTCCTCGAACTATACTACTGATCTAATCAGCGTATCCTATAACAAAAAAGATCATCTCTACTTGACTCCAAGTAGACTATTCTCTATCTGTTAAACCTAGCACTTGCTCCTACAGTACTTATTACCTTGATACGGCACTCTTATAGATAGCACCCCAAAAAGGCAAACCCCCATTTCTCGGTCACCCGTCCTCGGAATCTCTTTTAAAGTTTTTGTCTAGTCCTTCTAGCATGTCGAGGGATCAGTTGCTAGTGTCCTCTCCTGCTCAGCTGGTGAACCTGGGAATATTGAGGCAATGTTACAATTGCCTCATGTACCTGAACAACCCTCTCCTCCTCCCACAAACACAAATACATGCGAGAGATGCAACTATCGGCTAAACTGGAGGCTGAGCTCTCTCAACATAGGACTGGCAAGACCAGTCAGGAGGAGAAGGTTACCACACACACTATAGACCCAGTCTCACATAGTACCATCACAACCTCAAATCATACACATAAACACACAAAGACATACTCGGAGGCTCTGATCAAAAATCTACCAAAACAGCAGAGGCCACCAAAGCAGACACCCAAACAACCACCACCTCAGAACACAACACCTGCAACACATAGACCTCACAGTCAGAGTGTCAAACAGTCACAGCCCTTAAGGCCAAACACAATGCCAGACACACTAGTCATTGGTGACTCCATAGTCAGACACACTGGCGTCCGCTCACCAGACTGAGTAAGGAGAAGGTCACAGTAAGCTGCCTGTCGGGCTAGAATCCGCCACATACCGCAAGCACTCAGGTCTCTCAGCGGCCGTTACAAATACGACTCAGTCATTGTCCACGCTGGTGTAAGCGACCTGTGGCGTACCTCCTTGGACTACATGAAAAGAGACATTGAGGAGCTCTCTGATTATGTAGCCCAGGCAGGTATGACCCTGACCTTGAGCAGTATCCTACCTTCACCAAGAATGATGCCACAATACAGAGATAAGATGATCAGCTTTAACAATTGGCTTAAACTCTGGTGTCATTCAAAGGGGATCTAATGTCTGTCTGCCTGGGATGACATGCTGGACAAGCCACGCTGCTTCACAAGGGACGGCTTGCACCTGTCACCCTGGGATTCGGATATTGGCAAAGGCTCTTGCCACCCCCATAGTGCCTTTTTAGGCAAGGCTCAAATTCTAAACCTACCACCCTAGAACACAAAAAGGAAAAAAACTAAGGGTAATGCTGCTCAATGCCAGAAGTCTAAATCTCAAAATGCACGCACTCGAGGCCCTTCTCAGTATGGAGAACATTGATGTCTGTGCTGTGACAGAAACCTGGTTCAAGGCTCCTGAGAGCACCCCAGCACTATCAGGTTTTACCTCATATCATGCGTTCCGGCCCCAAAATCCGGACAATACCAAGAAAGGAGGGGTATCCATATTCATCAAGGACACCCAGACCTGAAGACTGGTGGAAACGGGCGATGCATCGGAGACCATACAGGTGCAATTAACCATAGGCAAGACTGCTCTGCAAATTGTAGCATGTTACAGGCCACCCTCACAAACTCAGGAACCTCACATGGCCTTCCTGAAAACACTAGAGGGATAAATGTATCACCAAACACCATCATACTAGGTGACTTCAATTACCCTAATATAGACTGGGAACACTACTCAAGCCCAAACACCCTAGCCCAAAAGTTCCTGGAATTCATAAACTCAAATGCCATGGAACAACTAGTCACCATCCCACAAGAGGAGAAAACATACTTGATCTCATCATCACGAACATGGGAGCACAATGTTCAACACCGGAAGTATACCCCTCACTGGTGAGATCAGATCACAAACTAATCTCGCTGGAGGTCCTCATCCCACCCCACCTGAAATAAAAAGACCACAGTAAAGAATTTCTCAAAGCCGACTTCACACTTCTAAAGACTAGTGTGGTCTCCTTTAAGGCCCCGAGCGGCGGTAAACAGTACTCAAGCCGCTGAATCACTTACAAATGCCTTCTACCAGCACCTGCAGGACTGCATGGATAAGGCAATCCCAAGCAAAACAAAGACTCTTTGTACCAAAGGCAAGCGTCCAGTCTGGTGGACCCCAGCCATAAACAAACTCTACAACAAAAGGAGGAAGCTACTACAAGATAGAGCAAAATCCTTAAAAGGTAAGACACCCTTGATCACTATAAGTAAAAACTAAGAGCTCTCATAAAATCATCCAAAGCAAATTTTGAGAGAAAAATAGCTAAAGACTCAAAAGACAATCATAAGGCCTTCTTTAGCTATGTTAGAAACCTGGGAGGAAACTCCCAGATATGCTCAGAACTAGTTCAAAATGATGTGAAGATTACTGATACTACAGACATTGCCAACATACTGGCTGACAGGTTCAGTGCAAACTCCTCCCCAAAGGAGAGATATCTATACCAGCGATTGCAGCCCCCAAACATCTCCAACGCCCAAGTGAGAACTGCTCTCTCCAAAGCAAAAACACAGCATCCATGGGACCTGATGGTGTCCCCGGCTGTGTGCTCCACGAACTCAATGAGGAATTAAACCCACAGCTAGGACAGCTGTTTAATCATAGTCTTACCTCTGGATATTACCCAGGAGTGGCGCACTGCAACTGTGGTCCCACTTCACAAAGGCGGTGCCTCCACCGACCCTGGAAATTACCGGCCCATTAGCTTGACAAGCCTTATCTGCAAAGCCATGGAGAGGATCATAATGGACCTCATAAATAAAGACATAGGGAATTTGCAGACTTTGGATCCATCCCAGTTTGGCTTTGTCAAAGGCAGATCATGCCTTCTAAACTTGGTTGACTTTTTGAAACAGTCACCAAAGCCATTGATGAGGAAAGGCAGTCCATACAGCCTACCTCGATCTGGCAAAGGCCTTGATACAATACCCCACTCGGGTATCATTGAAAAACTCATCAGCTTAAATGTTAACCCATACATCACAAGATGGGTTGCAAACTGGCTGAGTGACAGAACCCACAGGGTCAGAGTTGCTGGCGCCATGTCAGACTCAAAGCCTGTCACAAGTGGTGTACCACAGGGCTCAGTCCTGGGCCCACTCTTGTTTGGCATCTACTTTTCCAAGTACAAGCAAACACAGGAGGGTTATGGCTGACAAAGTTTGCAGATGACTGCAAACTGGGCCATAGTAGAAAACACATCTGACACAGATATCCTTCAGAAGGGTCTCACAGAAGCGGATAACTGGTGCCAGAGCCATGGCCTAAAGTTAAATGCCAAAAATGCATAGTCATACCCTTCGGGAAAAACAAGGTTACCCCTAGCTACCAAATAGGTGGCAATCCACTGAGCACAGAAGAAGTTATCAGGGACCTGGGGACCCAGGTTGATAGTAGTCTGTCATTCGACACCCATGTAGCTAAAGTAGTTAGGAAGACCTTCTACATTGCCCACCTTATCATGAAGGGATTCTCATCTAGATCAAGGGAGGTCATAGTCTCCCTATACTCATCACTCATCAGACCAATGATTGAGTACAATGCCCCATTCGGAATGTATCTGACCAGACACTTGCAGTAGCTGGAGAGGCCACAAAAGTTCCTCACCAAAAGGATAAAGGGTCTCAAACATCTGTCCTATGCTGCCCGACTGAAAGAACTCCAGCTCTACTCAGTCGCCTACCGCTTGCTCAGAGGTGACCTTTGCCTAACATACAAGGCCATGTCAAACCCAGATTTGATGAATATGCTTCACCTCAAAAAATCTTGATCCGTCAGAGCCACAAGGCGGAGACTTAAACCTCGACATGGCTATTAATAGGGCGTGCTGGAGGGATAGATTCATCACCCAAAGACTCCCTATGCTGTGGAACAAAATCCCAGTATATGTGAGGCAGAGCACCTCGCTGGCCTTGTTCAAGAGAAATCTTGACCAATGGATGGGAGATCGTAGATATACCCCAGGGATTACCTCAGTGTCACTGCTCGACAGAGGCACAGCAAAATAATGGGTATAGTTCCCCATACTAAAGGGGTGGCGTAAGCCACAAAACTATGGGCTAGGCTTGTAAATGCCCTCGGGCAGATAGCCTAGTATGAACCTATGAACCTATGAACATCCCGGGGAAATCCAGCATGATAGCAGACAAGCAGAGCAGAGAAATTTTGTTACCTCACGAGTGGTCCCTCAAGAAAGAAATAGCGGACAGGGTATTCCGCAGGTGGGGCCAGCCTTGCTGTGACCTTTTTACCAGCCAAATGAACACGAAATGCAGAAGCTACTTTGCCATGATTCCCCCTCTGGGAGAAGCCCCAAGGGACACACTCATACACGATTGGCCTCTGGGTCTCCTCTATGCATTCCCACCAATCCCGTTGATACCCAAGGTACTACAGAAAGCAAAACCCTGGGAAAGACTATCATTCTAATAGTCCAGCATTGGCCTCGTTAGATTTGGTTCCCCTTCCTTCAACTTCATCTTTTGGAAGACCGTTGGATTCTGGACCCAGTTCCAGATCTTCTGACGCACTCTGGGGAACCTCATCCCTCTCTTCAGTCCCTGAAGCTGGCAGCTTGGCTATTCCAATTCCCATCATAGCCAGGTTCCATAACCTTTCTAATGAGATGAAGCAAATTCTCTTATCCTCTCAAATCTTCTACGAGGAAGCTATATCTTAGCAAATGGAAAATATTTTCTATATGGGCCTCTCAAACAACATTGATCCCTATCAAGCCCCTATGGCCTCCATTTCAGAGTTCTTGGCTGTAATTTTTAACAAAGGAGCTGCAGCAGCAACAGTTTGGGTTCAGCCTGCTGCTATCTCTAATTTTCACCTTGGATTTGAAGGATTGAACATTGTCACACAAACTATCCAAAGCCTTTCTCAAAGGGACCTTTCATCTCAGACCACCTGTGAAATGTCCCTATACCCCATGGAATCTAAATTTTATGCTTTCTCACATTATTTTTTCTCCATTTGAACCAGCCTCCTCATGTGACCTCATATTTTTGTCATGGAAGACTATCTTTAGTAGCTATCACTTCTGTCTGCAGAGCGTCAGAGCTTCAAGCCTTGTCCATTAAGCCTCCTTATTTGATTTTCCATGCTGACAGAGTTTTACTTCAAACTAAACCCTCTTTTTTGCCTAAAGTTTGCATTGAAGCTAATCTTAAACAAATTATTGATTTGCCCGTTTTCTTCCCCAACAAACTTGATGTTCATAGACAGCTCAGATTTTACTTGGACAGAACAAAAGATTTTAGGAAGTCTGAACAGCTTTTCGTCTCATTTTCAGACTCCAGGAAAGGTATGCCAGTGGCCAAAACAACTCTGTCCAAGTGGTTATCTGATCGTGTCACATTTGCTTATTCAGCTGCTAATATGCCCTTACAACATAAAATTAAGACTCACTCCACCAGAGCAGTGTCTACATTCTCTGCCTTTTCTGCCAGACTTCCTGTTGATAACATTTGTGCAGCAATCACTTGGTCAAGACCACATCCCTTTATCACTCATTACAAAGTTGACAGGGCCTCCTTTGGGTCTACTGTCCTGAAAAACATACTCCCATGAGCCACCCAAGATAGATGGTGCTTGGGATGCTACCCATCTGTAAGAATGAACGGCAAGATAGAACAACTTAACATAAAGAAGTTCTGTATTTACCATAACGTTCCATGTGAGTTGTTCATCTCACCTTCATTCTTACTTCTCACCCTCCTACCCCCCCTGGGCTTTTCAAAGACTGAGATGCTGGATTCTTCCTGGTTGCTCAACCCTTCTATAGCTTTCTCTTATGGAATGATAGAATGACATATGGCATTGTTATACGCAGCAGACAAGATCTGAGGTACGTCTAGGTGCATCATGGGATAGGGACCTGGCCTCAAGCTATCTGAAGACCTCGAGCTTTGTAGTACTCTGACTTGGAGCCGAGGATTGGCTCCGAACCCATCTCTAAGAATGAAGGTGAGATGAACAACTCACATGGAACGTTATGGTAAGTACATAACTTCTTTTTTCACAGTTCAGACCCCAAGAGGGAGAGGAGGTGCAAACAGGGAACAATTAACCCCGGGCAGGAAGAGGTTTGGGAGAACGATGAGAGGCAGGAGAGAGACATCCAGAGGACAGCTAACCCAAGGCAGGATGAATTTTAGGCAAAACCAAAGGGAATTGGGCAGCTAAGAGGGAGACTGCTGATGAACAGTCAACGCATTTAATCCCTTTGTCTTCCCCCTTAACTCAGTTTGACTTTGTATCCAACCGAATTCCATTCCAAGTTCAGCAGTATTTAATCTCACTAACAAGCAGTTCTCCAATGAGACTCTGAGTTTTAAATAAAGGTTTCATGTTTATTCCAGCTTGGCCAACTTACCCAACATTTTGCTGGATTTTCATCTTTTCCTGAGAAAACTGATTTGAAATTACTTTTAGACAACCTTTCCAGTGATGAAATGGATCCCAGTGACATAAAGTGTTGCCAAGAAGAAAAGCCTTTACAACCTCCCACTTAATAACACATTGCATGTTTTTCAAAATGTTTGTGAAAGGGACGTAAGAGAACTTATTTCTAATAACTGTTCTGTTAAGTGGTTTAACTTGACACCATCAGAGTTAACTGCTCTGCGTGACTTGGAAAATGACAAAAGCTTGCGTATCATGTGGGTGAACAAGGGTACTGGCACAGTTCTTATGGAGCAATCCGATTACATTATGATTTTAGAAAATGACCTACACAATAGTGATTACTACAAGCAAGTAGAACTTAAAACGGTTCATCGCAATTTTGCCAGTATTGATAAAGTTGTCAAGTTCCTTGAAAGGCACAATTTCCTTTCCTTTGAAGAAGTACAATTTTTATCTGTTCCCTGCCTGAGTCTTGGTCAGTTTTCCAGTATTCCGAAGATACATAAGGATAGTAGAAACCTACCATTTAGGCATATTGTTCCTAGCTAAAAGACTAAGACAGAAAATTTCATAATACTTGGACTTTATTTTAAACCCCATTATTCAAAAAAACTCCTTTTTATTTAAAGGACTCATGGGCATTTCTTAATTAACTTTTTCTTAACCAGCCTTCATTAAAAGATGAGATGCTTGTCACACTTGATATTGAGTCTTTGTATATAAATATTCCGCATGAAGAAGGGATTGCTCATTTAAAATCGTTCTTAATTTGATCTTCTGCTTTCCATTTGGATAAGATTAATACCATTTGCACTCTAGTTTCTACTATTTTTGGAGGGTAACCTTTTCCATTTCAATAGTGCCTTATACCAGCAAGTCAGAGGGGATGTTCTTCGTGTTTCACTGTTGCAGTCATTATATTTGGGTAATCTGCTGGCAGGTTGCCCTCAGTCGGCTTGAATTCCAAAGTCTTGGGTCCTGCATCGGTTGCTGTCTTCTCTTCCATGACATCAGGTTGTCAGGGGTATAAAACATGCAGCCAACGCCATTTTCTTTAGTCTTTCTTGCCACGCAGTGCTTGAAGCAGATGCATTTTGCAAGTGCCGGTTGGCCGACTACTGAAATATTCAAGTTTGAGTTTCAGAACTGAAGTCTTCACTAAAGCTAAGTACCCCGTTGGGGAAACTTTTTTCTTGCTTTTTACCAATGTCAGAAAAAGTTAATTGTATTACTTGTGGGAAGCAAATACCTCATAAGGTTTTCCATTTATACTGTATTCCTTGCCTAGGCCCTGATCACAACGTGCCTGCCTGTCGGTTTTGTGCTAGATTTAACCAACACACTATTAAGCGTCGGTATATTTTTGCATCAAAATATTTTGGAAACGGATTTACTACCCAGAAATGTCGTCGGATAGCAATCCGATTACCGGAGTACATAAAAAAACGCAAAGAAAAGGACAGAAAAAGGCAGTCGAGATCCAAAACCAACGATGAAGCTTCTCCTAAGCCAGTCCCCGGTTCGCCGGTTCTCAGTGAGGCGCTTTCGCAGCCCCTGATACCCGCTACTTTCGAGTTGCATACCTCTACCGACACCCATGTGGAGTCCGGCATGCCACAAGATACTCAAGGTATTGGACCGATGGATGTATCTTCCTCGGATGGGGCCAGAGCCGTTGAGCAGACACCGGCTTCTGAGGATGTATTCAGACCTCAGCATTTATATATCAAACCGACGACAGCTGCAAAACCAAAGGCAAAGACCACTGGCCTCTATGCCTAAATAACAGATGATCAAAATGGCTGAAGACCTTATTACCTTGATCAGGGGTACCCATCCCCCTCCAGATAAGAGGCCTAGGTAAGACACTGATTATGAATCTTCAAATCAGGTTTCTATTTCTTCTGATTCCTCTTCTGATCAGGAATTATCTATACCTCCTTTTGAGGATTCTGATGCTGAGGAGTCTATTCCATATGCATCTCCTCCAGAGGATTATTCATTTGGAGAAACCTTGCATACTTTGAGGGAGCATTTTCACTGGGAGAGTCAAGACTTCTCAGAATCAAAAAAGAGGCTCAGGGATTTCCTTCTTCTCCCTCAGCACAAGCCTTTAGCCGTTCCCCCTGTTTTAGACATTGTGGATGATGTGTTTTCGGAGTCAAGCTTGACCCCTAACTCCTTACCTCCGGCTCCCAGTAAGCCTGACAGATATTACAGGGTCCCTTACTCACATACATTTTTATTTAGAAACCCTGCTGCTGACCCTGAAACTAGTTCACAGGGTCCAAAGGGAGTTAAGGCCTCAACAGCAAAAAACCCTACTCCCTCTGACAGAGATTCAAGGGCACTAGACAGATGGGGAAAAAAGGTTTGTACATCTGCAAGCTTGGCAGTAAGGGCCTTAAACTGTCAGTTTCACATGCTTACGTACCAACATGTTATGGGATTGCTGAAACAGAAAATTATGTTGATTTCAGAATGTGCAGAAAATAAAGAATTGCAGGAATTATTGCATGCAGCTCAGCAAGTTGGAAAGCATACTTTGCAATGTGGTTTTGATTCCTTAGAGGCCTCCTGCAGGGCCACAGTTACTGGATCTATGATTAGGAGGCATGCTGGTTAAAGGAAAAAAATTTGCCTGTTCATGTTAAAGCTAAATTGCTAGATGCACCTTTACAGCATGATTCTTTGTTTGGTATTAAGGCAGAAGAGGTTTTAAAGAAAATGGAAGACAAAGCTAAGTCTATGCAAACTGTTAAAGACTTCTTACAAGTGCAGCCACCAAGATTCAGTAGACACTGGCCTACAAAAAATTGGTCCTTTCCTGTGTCAGACAGAGCAAATCCAGACGCCCAAAGGGTTCCAGATACCAAGCGCAAGATTCATACAGGTCAAAGCAATGGGGTGCTTCTACCTCCAAATCAGGGAGAGATAAAGTGCAAACCTACAGAAAACAGTCCCAATTACTTCCCTCTGCCTACACCAAGCACTTATCTTTTGACAGCACCCTTGGGGGAAAATTGACACTTTTTGCTCAAAATTGGCAGTTAATAACCCAGGACAAGCGGGTACTAAACGTAGTATCACAGAGATACAGATTCCATTTCCACACTCTGCCAATGACAAACGGTTGGCCAGGTTTGCCCAAAAATCAATGGGCAGAGGCACAGAAACAGGTTATGTCCCTCATGAATATAGGGGCCATTCAACCAGTACCAGAACAGGAAAAAGGACAAGGTTTTTACTCAAGACCGTTCTTGGTACCCAGAAAGGACAAGGCCTGGCGGCCAATACTGGATTTATCAGTTTTGAACACATACCTGGACATTCCAAAATTCAAAATGCTAACTTTGCAGCAGCTTCTGCCCTTGCTGGGCAAGAACGCTTGGCTAGTGACTTTAGACTTAACAGAGGCATACTTGCGTATCCCAATAAGAGAATAGTGCAGAAGATATCCGTTTTAAGGTTGGCTTTATGCATTACCAATTCTCTGCACTGCCCTTTGGCTTATCTACTGCGCCCAGGGTCTTTACAAAGTGCCCGGCACGAGTAATTGCATTTTGCAGACAAAGAAGTATACAGATTTATCCTTACTTGGACGACTGTCTCATTCAAGCAGAGAACAAGGACATTCTTTATCAGCATCTGGCATTTGTGAAAAGGCTTCTAACATGCCTAGAGTACACAATAAACGAAAAGAAATCACAACTGGTACCCTCTCAAAAAATAACATTCCTGGGTGCAAGCTTGAATACAACTGCCCAGATGGCTTTCCTCACACCAAACAAAGGCAACTGACTATTTACTTCAAACAGATGGCAACAAAACCTCAGTTATCTGCAAGACAAATTCTGCAGGCTTTGCGGTTCATGGCATCCTGCATTCTACTGATTCCATATGCAAGACTACATATGAGGAAACTACAGTGGTACCTAA
The DNA here is from genome assembly GCF_019279795.1 of Protopterus annectens. Lineage (NCBI taxonomy): Eukaryota > Metazoa > Chordata > Ceratodontiformes > Protopteridae > Protopterus > Protopterus annectens. The sequence continues at coordinate 46,731,539 of NC_056725.1, forward strand.
AAAGTTTATGGAGTCAACATTGTCGCAGTCTGGAAACAATGATACTTCTCATTCCCTGCCTACAACAGGAGATGTCCTTCAAGGATGCATCTGCAGTCCTAACATATGGGTTGTCCTGCCTCAGGCAGCCCTTCGGTCGGCCGGATTCCAAAGTCTGGGTCTGGCCTCGGCTGATGTCGCACTTCACCCGACGTCATAGCTGCTGTTTATTGGGTATAAAGGCATCAGCCGATGCCATTTTCCTCAGTCTTTCTTGCCGCACGGTGCCCGAAGCAGAAGCTGTTCACAAGTGCCGGTCGGTCAGATCCAGAGATTTCTACTACCGAAGACTTCTAAAAAGCTAAGTACCCCGTTGGGGACTCTTTCTTGCCTCAGCCGATGTCAGACAAAGTAAATAATTGTTTAACTTGTGGGAAACAAATACCTCATAAGGATTTCCACTCTTACTACCTTCCTTGCTTAGGCCCAGACCACGACGTATCAGCTTGTCTAGCCTGTGCTTCCTTCAACCAACGGACACTTAGACGTCGGTCGGAGTTTGCAGAGGAGTTTTTTGGTCCTGCTTTTGCATACAAAATGCCGTCGGAGACTCCCGACTACGCAATTAGCTAAAAAACGCAAGGAAAAGGACCGACATTAGCGGCCCGCGGTTTCGGCTGAAACCACGGTTAGGCCAACCGCGAATGTCTCGGTTTTGGCTGAAACCGAGCCCCCGGTTCTTCCTTCGGCCGAAAGCATGCTTCCGATAGCCGAGGTCTCACAGAGCATGGCTGAATCTGCTACTGAATTTACTGCTACAGAAGCAGTCTCCCAGGATTTATCAGACACTATTCCTTTAGACATAACTACCCCTGCACGTGGGGCTGCTAGACCCCCTGCTTTCATGTCTATCAAGGCTTTTGCCAGGGCTAAGGCAGCTAAATCTTCTAAGGCCTTGCCTGCCAAAACTCCTTCACATAGGCCTACCTCTAGTTCACAAATACTCAGCCTGGCTGAGGATCTCATTTCTTTGATCAGAGGATCCCAACATCACCCAGACAGGGCCTCTCAGCCCCCTCCAGACAAGAGGCCTAGGACTGAACCCCCGGAACCTGTATCTACAGATTATTCCTCGGATGACTCAGACCTTTCAGACCCTCACGAAGGCCCATATTCTCCTTATGAGGATTCTGATGCAGAAGACTCCATTCCTTCTGCTTCTCCTCCTGAAGAATTTTCTTTTGGGGAAACCTTGCATGCTATGAGGGAACACTTCCAATGGCAGGGCCAGGATTTTTCAGATTCAAGGAAAAGGCTAAGGACTTTTTTACACTTACCACAGCATAGGCCTTTAGCCATTCCGCCAGTACTTGCAGTTGTTGATGATGCATATAATGATGCCTGTACTGCTCCTGATTCTCTTCCTCTGGCCCCTGCCAAGCCAGATAGATATTACAGGGTCCCGGACACACACTACCATTTGTATAAGGCTCCTGTTGCAGACCCTGAAACCATTTCACAGGGCCCTAAAGGTGTGGCAGCTGCCTCTGCCAAAAACCCTCTTCCCTCTGAAAGGGAATCTAGAGCATTAGAGAGATGGGGTAAAAAGGTTTATACTTCTGCTACTCTTTCGGTCAGGGCCTTGAACTGTCAATTTCACATGATTCAGTACCAGGAATTTTTGTTAGACCAGCTAAATAAAAAGCTATCTTCTCCTGAACCTTTAGACCGTAAGTCCCTTCAGGATTTGGTACATAACTCCCAGCAGGTCAGTAACCATTTCTTAAAATGTGGCTATGATGCACTGGAGGCTTCCTTTAGATCAGCGGTGACTGGAACAGTGATTCGAAGGCATGCCTGGTTAAAAGAACAATCCTTACCAGACCATGTTAAGTCAAAACTCCTAGATGCTCCCATGGAGAAACAAAGTTTGTTTGGCTCCCCTGCACAGGATGTTCTAAAAAAGGTGGAAGAAAAAGCAAAATCTGTCCAAACAGTCAAGGATTTTTTACAGGTCCAACCTCCGAGGTTTAGCAGAAATTGGCCTACGAAGAATTGGGCCTTTCCAGACAACTCCAGAGCGCAGAGAGGCAGAAACAGACGCCCAAGAGGCAGAGGTCAATCTAGGGGTGCCTACAGGGGACGTCAGTGGCAACCTACCAACCAGAGAAGTACAGCCACAGAATCAGCTACAACCACTTCTACAGGGCAGACACAATGACTTGACCCTAGTTCCGCCTACCAGGGAACAACTGGAAGCACCCTTGGGCGGAAAACTAGCCTTATTCTCCAACAGCTGGCATTACATTACAGGAGACAAATGGACTTTACAAACAATAGATAAGGGCTACAGGTTTCACTTCCATACTCTACCAAAAAAGAGAGGAATGCCAAACCTACCACCAAGCCAAAAAACAGACGCTCTAAGACAAATCAACAACTTACTAAGGATGAGAGCTATAGAAGAGGTGCCACATATGGAACAAGGCCAAGGATTTTACTCCAGGCTTTTCCTTGTACCAAGAAAAGAAAATCAATGGAGACCTATTCTAGATTTGTCCACACTGAACACATACCTCATTGTTCCAAAATTCAAAATGCTGACCCTCCAGCAACTTCTTCCCATGCTGGGCAAGGAGTCTTGGCTGGTGACTCTAGATCTCAAGGAGGCATACCTGCACGTCCCTATACGACCAGATTGCAGAAGACACCTCATTTCTTGCAGGATCAGAGCATTATCAATTCTCAGCATTGCCTTTTGGCTTATCTACTGCGCCCAGAGTATTCACGAAATGCCTGGCATCAGTAATTGCACATTGCAGACTTCAGGGAATTCAGATTTACCCATACCTGGATGACTGCCTATTGCAAGCGGACAACAAGGCAAAGTTAACAAAAGATTTGGAAAATGTCATACAACTGTTGCAAGCCATGGGATACACAGTCAACATGCAAAAGTCAAGACTAGTACCATCCCAAAGGATAACATTCTTGGGTGCAGAATTAGACACATCAACTCAGATGGCTTTTCTCACAGAAGAAAAACAAAAGCAACTACCAGCCTACTTCATGACGTTAACAACACAAACTCAGCTTACTGCAAGGAAAGTCCTGCAAGCCCTGGGTTACATGGCATCATGCATAATATTGGTTCCGCATGCCAGGCTACATATGAGAAAGCTACAATGGTATCTAAGGAATGTATGGTCTCAACACAAGCACAGTCTAGAAGCCCAGATTCCAATAATTCCCTGCCTGAAGCAAGAATTCCTGTGGTGGGCTCAGGCCTGTCAGTTGAACAGAGGCTTGCCTTTCCACAAACCACAGCCAAGCCAGACCATCACCACGGACGCCTCAGACCTAGGATGGGGGGCACACATGGTGGACAAGTGTATACAAGGCCTATGGACCCAAGACCAGCGGAATCTACACATAAATCTAAAGGAGATGCTGGCAGTGAAACATGCGATCCAGGCATTCAGACCACTCCAACAGGGTCATCTGCTGATAAGGACGGACAATACCACAGTCATGTGGTACATCAACAAACAGGGAGGTACACATTCATATCCTCTATGCCGGATGGCAATGGACCTGTGGAATGTGGCCCTGAACCTCAACATTCAACTTCAGGCCAGATTTGTACCAGGAAAAGAAAATTCTCTAGCAGACACCTTAAGCAGAACTACCACGGATGCTCACGAATGGATGCTGCATCCAGATATCTTCAAAGCCATAACAAAGAAATGGGGGCTACCACAGATAGACCTGTTTGCCACCCCACACAATCACCAATTGAAGAAATTCTGCACAAGAGCATACCACCCACTTGCTTGGAGGGTGGATTCCCTTTCCTTCAGCTGGAAAAACCCGACAGCATATGCATTTCCACCTCTTCCCTTGATGTACAAAGTTCTACTGAAGATCAGAGAGGATCAGCCAAGGATAATTCTGATAGCTCCAGACTGGCCGAGGCAACATTGGTACCCGCTACTGAGAAGCATGTCTCGAACACACATATGGCATCTACCTCTATGTCCCTTACTACTAACACAGGACAACTACAAGATCCTACTTCCAAACTTGAAAACACTGCAGCTAGCTGCTTGGAATATTGCATAAAACAAAATAACCCAGGTTTATCTCAGAGGGTTAAGGACATTATCCTGGAGGCACGCAGACCCTCCACAAGGAAGACTTATTCAGCCAAGTGGAAAAGATACCTCATTTGGAGTGCAGCAAAGGGAGAAAATGTCTCATTGGCAAACATAGCACACATCCTGGAATATTTAGCAGAGCTGTTCCACAATGGCCTGTCTTACTCCTCCATTAAGATTCATGCATCAGCAATTTCAGCAGAATACAACATGGATCCTCCTGTCTTCTCTCATCCTCTACTCAGGCAGTTCTTGAGAGGAATCAAAATGTAAAGCCTCCAAGGAAACCACCTTTACCTACATGGGATCTCAACTTTGTGCTGGAAAAGTTAACACTTCCCCTTTTGAACCAGCAGCAACAGCAGAATTACAATTCTTGTCTTGGAAAACTGCTTTCCTGCTAGCAATTACTTCAGCAAGAAGGGTATCTGAGTTACAGGCATTAATGGCAGTACAACCCTTCCTTATCTTCCATCAGGACAGAGTCTCTCTGAGAACTAACCCTACCTTTATGCCAAAAGTGGTCTCCATAGTATCATTGAACCAAGCGATTCATTTACCTACATTCTTCCCCAACCCACAGAACAGGGGGGAAAGACTGCTGCATACCTTGGATGTGCACAGACAATTACGCTACTATCTGGACAGAACTAAGAACAGCAGAAAAACTGACCAACTTCTGGTAGCATATGCAACAGGAATGCAAGGAAAAGCAATTTCAAAACAGACAATCTCAAAATGGATAGGAAATTGCATTCGATTTTGCTACTCTTTTCATGGAAAGACAACTCCTGATAATATCAGACCTCATTCCACAAGAGCTACAGCCACCACTACAGCTTTCCCTCACGAGGAGTGGCTACCAAAGACATTTTAGAAGCTGCTACTTGGAGCTCCGTGCATACATTTGCCAAGCACTACAATCTTCCCTTATACTCTAGATCCTGAGCAGGTTTTGCAACTGCTGTTTTGCAAGGGATCTTAAATACACCATCTTTATCTTAGTGCCTCCTCCCCCAGTTTAGCTATGGTATTCTACCCATATGTTAGGACTGCAGATGCATCCTTGAAGGACATAGTACAGTTTTGTACCTACCATAAATGTAGATGTCCGATAGGTATGCATCTGCAGTCAGGATTACCCACCCTCCTTCCCCTCTGTAGTACTCCTAGGGTATTTACCCCTCCTTAGCTAGCTGGGGGAATCTATTATGGTGTATTTGTTTGTATATATGTATATATTTATATACTTTCTTTATATTGTTTGCTCTCTACTGTTTGGAATTGTTAACATTTATCCAAATTTAGCCTTACTAGAGGGCACCTGGCATCTGGGGCAAGAAACACTGAGGAAAATGGTGTCGGCTGATGCCTTTATACCCAATAAACAGCAGCTATGACGTCGGGTGAAGTGCGACATCAGCCGAGGCCAAACCCAGACTTTGGAATCCGCCCGACCGAAGGGCTGCCTGAGGCAGGACAACCCATATGTTAGGACTGCAGATGCATACCTATCGGACATCTACATTTTATGGTAGGTACAAAACTGTACTTTTCTTTGGTGGGCAGAGGCATGTCACCAAAACATGGGACGGTCCTTCACTCTACCCCCTGCCAGCCAAACCTTAACTACAGATGCATCAGACTATGCATGGGGGCCCACCTGGCGGGAAGATGCATTCAGGGCATATGGACCCCAAAACAAATGCATCTGCATATCAACCAAAAAGAGATGTTAGCTGTTCAAAATGCCCTGACAGCCTTCAAGGACTTACTTCATCCAGGACAACTACTGATAAAGACTGACAATACCACGGTTATGTGGTACATAAACAAGCAGGGGGGGGCACACACTCATACCCCCTTTGCAGACTAGCAATGGCATTGTGGGACACAGCCTTGACTTACCCAAGTACATCTTCAAGCTCAATTCCTGCCAGGAAAGCAAAATACTCTGGCAGACGACTTAAGCAGAAACCTTATGGACCCTAATGAGTGGAAACTGGATCCACAAGTCTTCAGCATGATAACAAAGAAATGGGGGAGCCCGGACATAGACCTATTTGCCTCTCTTCGGAATTATCAACTGGATAAATTCTGCACAAGGACTTATCACAGACAACCATGGAAAGTGGATGCCCTATCCTTCAGTTAAAAAAACCTATCAGTTTATGCCTTTCCTCCTCTGCCTCTTCTTCCCAAGGTCCTACTAAAGGTCAGACAAGAAAAAACAAAAATTATACTAATTGCCCTGGACTGGCTTCGCCAACACTGGTATCCATTTCTAAGGAATATGTCTCAATTCCCAGCTTGGTACTTGCCTCAAATACCTCACTTACTGTCTCAGCAAAACGATCAGTTCCTGCAAAATCAGCTCCAAACACTGAACCTGGCAGCATGGCTAATCATGTAGTTATTCAAAGAACACCTCTCAGTAAATCTGTGAGGGATGTCATTTTGGAAGCCAGAAGGCCTAGTACTAGAAAATCTTATGCTGATAAATGGAAGAGTCTGTGCCTGGAACCAAGCACAAGGAACTGACACAGCAGAGCCAAATATTTCTCAGATTTTACAATACTTGACTGAAATGCTTGACAAAGGCCTATCTTTTTCATCAATAAAAATCCATGCTTCTGCCATCTCGGCTCATTACAACACAGAGCCACCGATCTTTTCACATCCTTTGCTAAGAGGGGCCAAAAATTTAAGGCCTCCCAGAAGATCATCAATTCCTGCATTGGACCTCAATTTTGTGTTGGAAAAGCTCACCCTCCCTCCATCTGAACCAGCTGATACTGCAGATGTAAAGTTTTTATCATGGAAAACCGCTTTGCTCCGGTCAGTTACTTCAGCAAGAAGGGTTTCAGAGCTACAGGCCCTCATGGCTGTGGAGCCTTTTATCATATTTTACCCAGCAAGGGTGTCCGTCAGGACCAATCCTTCCTTTATGCCTAAGGTGGTTTCCAGTGTGGCTCTTAACCAAACTATTCAGCTGCCAACTTTTTATCCAAATCCACAGAACAAGGGGGAGCGGATTCTGCATTCCTTGGATGTACACAGACAACTAAGATTCTGCTTGAGCAGGACTAAAGCTCTAAGAAAAACTGAGCAGCTACAGGTGGCATTTGCTGCAGGATCAGAGGGAAAGGCTATTTCAAAGCAGACTGTTTCAAAGTGGATAAGCCACTGCATTCGTTTCTGCTACTTACATCATGGTAAACCAGTGCCCAAGGGCATTAGGTCTCATTCCACCAGGGCTGCAGCTACATCAGCAGCTTTTCTCAGAGGGGTACCAACCAAAGACATTCTAGAAGCTGCTACTTGGAATTCTGTTTATACTTTTACAAAGCATTATCATTTGCCTCTCTTCTCTAAGTCCAGGGCAGGCTTTGCCACTGCAGTTCTGCAGGGCCTTATGGCTGCCCCTAATGCTGTTTAGCTCCAGCCTCCCATCCATAGCTTTGGGATTCTACCCAAATGTAATGACTGCAACAGTGAAACACAAAGAACATAGTTCAGTTGAGTACACTTACCATAAATGTAGATGTTTGAGTGTATTCACTGTTGCAGTCCATGTTACCCGCCCGCCATCCCCCTTTTATTCTGGAGTTTTCTCTTTCCTTCACTATATTCTACAACCTTTATGGTATATTTGCTTTTAGATGAAGGTAAAGTTTATGTTGTTGCATGTATATATAGTTTATATATTCTTATATATTTTTGCTCCCCATTTGGGGGGAACCTGACATCTGGGGCAAGAAAAACTAAAGAAAATGGCGTCGGCTGCCTGTTTTATACCCCTGATAACCTGACGTCATGGAGGAAGAGACAGCAACCGGCGCAGGACCCAAGACTTTGGCATTCAGGCCAACTGAGGGCAACCTGCCAGCAGATTACCCAAATGTAATGACTGCAACAGTGAATACACTCGAACATCTACATTTATGGTAAGTGTACACAGCTGTACTTTAGCTTTCCACCCCCTGCTTGTTTAGACTCTACATTGATTAGAAATGTCATATAAAAAAACTGGAGCATTATCAAAAGCAGACGTAAATTAATTAATTTCTCCCATAAATTAACAAAGTCTTTAAGGGGCTTTTTGAACATTTGGTCACTCCTTTCCTTCTCACATCCATGGATAATACTCTTTCTGTCCCAGGAATGTTTTCATGCAGTGGCTGTGCGTCTTGTAATTATGTTTACAATGGGAAAGATTTCTTTTTCCCGCATTGTGGCAAGAAATGAACTTAATAGACACTTTGACTGCAATAGTGCTTTTGTTGTTTATGCTGGAGTCTGTGCTACAGGCCCTAGTTTTTATGTGGGCAAAATCTCATGAAAGCTTTCCTGCCTTATTAAGGAACACTGTGGGGCAATTCACAAGCACGATGACAAAAATGCTCTGGGGAAACGTATTCAGTATTGCCAAGACTTTATTAAGTTCAGATTCTTTGTTTTAGAGCAATTAGATTTATTCTTTGGCGACATTGACATCCTGCTCAAAGTCCGTGATTTAAAGTGGCAACTGCAATTAAATGCAGACTCCTACCCTGGATTGAATGAAAACATTAGCATCAAATGTTCTCTTAAATGGCTCAGGTGACCACTGAGCAGATTTTTCTATTTTGGTGTCTGTAATTACTACAGTTCTACTTACATAACAAGCTGTTTCTCATTGGATTATTTGGTTTTATTACCTTGCTTTTTATTTACCAATAGGTATATTTAAACGATTCTCCTTGTAAACATTGCACTATTTGATTTTATTGGCTGTTGTTCATACCTCTCAACTTTACAGATTTTTGCAGAAAGTCCTGATTTTTGCCTCATATTTTTGGTTCGTTTTTCATAAAAATGTGGGGGTTTTTTTTGGCAAATTAGTTTCAAAGCATTAAAGATTCAAGTTAGAAAATAATGACCAAATTTTGGGTTTCAGTCTTCATACACTTTAGAAAATTCTTGCTAATGCAAAACCTGTTATTCTGTCAACTTGTATAGTTTATAAGAGCAGTATTTAAAAACTGTCCTTATTTTTGGGCCTTTGTCCCACTTTTATTTAATGCTTCGTCCAGATTTCTTGCTCTAAGAAGTTGAGAGGTATGCTGCTGTTCTATCTGCATTGTTTATGTTATCTATATTTACCTTTGTCATTCCCAACTTTTACATTTTCTGATGAAGTTCTGGACACCGAGTAAAGAATGAAGGTGCTAAAAACACCGGTTTGGCTTGTTTTTGTCCCAGCTAGGTGTAGAAGTTCTTTTTACATTTAGTTTTTTTTTCTTCTTAGTTATTATTGCAGTATTATTTAAGTTTTCTTGTGAATTAATGCCTAGAATTTCAAAACCTTTATATTGTTTTTAGAGTAATCAAATTGTAAGCCAGGTCTTGAATTTTACTGCTTTGCTGCCTGGGAGAAGGAATTACAATGTGTACTACTGCAGAAATTGTAAGCACTTAAACCTTGATGACTATATCAGCTCCTTGAATATTGCTGCTATAGAGGATGCTCCGGGTCATAGACTAGTTGGTGAGTCTTTTGAGCATTCCTAGATTGTCAACATACTGAGCAGACAAGATTAGAGGAGAGGAGGCCATGTAACAGTCAAAACCTACTCCTACTTTTACCCACAAAGTTACTTCATATTCTTTAATTTCCTCATAATCAAGGAGAATACAGATTCACAGCTACTACTAGCCAGTGCTGACAGGAGAGTAATAGGTGCACCACCCTGGCAACAATGTTTGCCTCTTCATTCTGTAGTGTCTCTCTCATATTCAAATATTCAGAGCCTGAGCTTATCTACACAGTTCATATATATGTAGTGGTCTTTCAAGTCCTTCAGCAAACACACATTGGGGAGTCTTTTCAAAGGTCCCCAGTTTTGAACATTTCAATGGAGATGATGGTGGGAGAGACTCCCATGGGTTGTTCTACACTATATAGACCAGCATGGTTGGCATAAATGTTAGAAATGCATGCATTTTTTGACATCTGGTAGGACATGACTTTAGGGCTTGGCTTTATACCTCCAGGAAGCATGGGCTAACACCAGTACTAGGTCCTGTGTGGGTCTCTCAAAGCCCATCGCTGCCTTTCTGTATGATCCCCAAAGTGCTCTGTTTCCTAGTAATTACCTAACGTACATGCATCGTCATATGTGCTAGCTGGCTCTGACTTATTCCTTCTGGAGTTAGCAGCAGGGTAAGCATCTCCCTTTGTCTCATTTTCCATGCAAGGAAATTTGTTGAATATTAAGGTCTCATAGATGTACACAGGTAATGTGCCCTCCCTCCTAGTAGTGCCCCCCTTAAGATATGCCTTCTTTGGGAAGACTGTCAAGGTTATACAGTTTACAAGTCTGCCATGACTTAGTGTGTGTAGCCTTTCTGCCTCTCCTGCCCCAGTCATGCCTCAGCTAGTCTCTGGCAAGAAGTAAGGAGGAATATAGGGCAGTCTCTCTCTCTCTCTCTCTCTCTCTCTTTAAAACTGTCTAGAATGATAATGCACACATCACTGAAGCATCTCAATTCCAATCACTCTGCCTCCCCCATCAAAGATGTGTGACTTTCTCATGAGGAGTTCCAGAGCAGGCTGTTACTTGAGTTACTGTATGGTGTAGGACCCAGAGAGTATATGGCCTTTCCACTTAGCCAGCTGCCAAAGAGTGCAAGGCTTTGAATGGTGTGGGCTAGAGTTGACTTAATATGTTTGAAGCCAGAATCCTTAGCAAATTGCTCAAACTCTGTGGAAAGAAACCATGTACCATTATAATGTTGTTATTAACTGTTACAGTGTATTTCACAAGCATTGTCTTGAAGGTCGCATTCATTTGATGGGTAGTCCTTGTTGGTACGTTGTGGTGGTACTATATCTTAAGACTAATAGTTCACTACTACAAGGAATCTCTTTCTTTCAAACTCACATACATCTGTAGCTATTCTCTGCCAGAGACTCTGTAGTAATAAAGTAGGTAGCAAATCATCTCCCCAGAGATGGTTTGTATATTAAGCAAATGTGTCACTTCAACAAAAACTTTGAAACATCCTTGCTAATATTAAGCAACCGTACAAGCATTTTGGATCTTTCATGACAGTTAGGCCATAATGTCCTCCTTGTATTTGTTTAAACACATTTGTTACATTTTGAAGACGGTACAGCAGGTTTGTGTTGGTTCAGTACAACTCATTGTATGCAGCCAATTGTGCTCTGTCAGTGTAGTATTTGTACATCAGATGCTTAGTCTAGGCCGAATGGTTAGGTCATTCATCCCTCACATATTTAATGGCAATCTATAGGTCAGATTCATGTTTAGTAGTTTGTTTTAGTTTTTCAATCCTTTTAGTAATTACTGATTATGCAGCAGTGTCTTTCTCCATATTAGATTCTGTCTGGTTTGGTATTGGGTTTTCTTGACCACATGGTTGCCACAGTAGTTGCTTTCTAGTTGGCATTGAAAAATAACAATGCAATAAGCAAACTGACAT